>NW_011494903.1:10996267-11004605 GCF_000754665.1 Bison bison bison | reverse complement strand
GGGATAGTATGGGGAGGGAGGAGGGTTCAGGATGGGGAACACATGTATACCTGTGGTGGATTCATTTTGATATATGGCAAAACCAATACAATATTGTAAAATTAAAATTAAATTAAATTAAATTAAAAAAAAACTAGCCTTAATAAGCCAACTAAAATAAGATTGAATTTCAATCTAACTATTTTGCACAGCTGGGCCCAGATGAACTACATCAGCAAAATGGAAGGTAAGCACCATTAGATGCCAACACAATTCTCATTTTCAAAACTTTTAATGTTTGTTTGCTATTGAACAATAGGTCTTACCTAAACAAACTCCTGAGCTTCAATCCTAAATTTATAATCCTGGGCCCTGAAGGTAAATTTTTTATGACATCTGTGTGTTTCTTTAATTAGACCCACAACATTTGCCACACATACTTTCCCCTTTGAAATGTGTCTTCAGAAGAATAAATAATATATTGAAAATTAAGAAAGTATACAAGCATTGATAAGAAAGTATACCAGCGCGTTGATAAAATTCCTCCAGGAGTCTGAGAAATGGGCTTGACCAATTTACCTCAATACCCATTAAGTCCATGGATAGCCTAAGTTTCTAGAAAATCTTTAAACATTTCAAGGGGTTTGATGATTTACAGTTGATGTTCCAAGTATTCCCAACTGTTAGTCATTCATTTATTCCTTGATGCTGTTAGGAGAATGGGTACACAGTGTTCTAACCAACTCAAAACTATCTACGTTATCACAGTATTCAAATAATGTGATCCTAGAGCATTCATCGGAGAAGGCAATGGCACCCCACTCCAGTACTCTTGTCTGGAAAATGCCATGGATGGAGGAACCTGGTAGGCTGCAGTCCATGGGATCGCTAAGAGTCGGACGCGACTGAGTGACTTCCCTTTCACTTTTCATTTTCATGCATTGGAGAAGAAAATGGCAACCCACTCCAGTGTTCTTGCCTGGAGAATCCCAGGGACGGGGTAGCCTAGTGGGCTGTCATCTATGGGGTCGCACAGAGTCGGACACGACTGAAGTGACTTAGCAGCAGCAGCAGCAGCAGCAGAGCATTCACTGAAGCATGATTTGTGAAGATGTCATATTATAAATTTATCCAAAGGAAGTTTGTATTTCTCTGTTATGGTACAAAATGAACAGAGAAAAAGTCTTGTAAAAAGGAAAATCCATTCAACAGAGACCAGGTCTCCTTCCAACATGTGTTTCCTTCCCATTGCCAGGTATATTTTCAATGATTTAATAAATGATTTGCAATCTAATCTACCAGTTTGGTTACAGGTCATTTCTTTAAACTTTTCCCAATCTGTTGAAACTTAAATGCTTACACAAACAATAATAATGAAGACAGAAAATTCAGGTAAACACCAATCTTTTCTGAATTAATCTCAGTTGTTTTTTTTTTTTTTCTTCAAATTCAGTTTAAAGTAGATCCCATTGGTAAATTTCACCAACTCCATAAGAGTGAATAATTCTAAGTATGTGGAGGGAAAACAAGCTAGCAAAAATGTGATTTATCTTTGCAAAATTACCAGTGTGACATAGTATTACTTTCTCTAAATTAAGTAATTATAACACAATAGCTGAGGAATACTATAATGAAAAAGTAACTCGTTCCTGCTAAATATTTTGCAAATACAGGAACACTTTTGAACGCACCCAATATACAATGTTCTAAACCTGTCAAGGAAAACAGCTGACAAAATTATGAATTAACTTTAAAATAATGTCATGAACTTTGCAACAATGAAGAGTTTACAGAGGTAAACACATGATTAAACAGCAGCCTGTTAGTTTAGCTCAATTGAAAGAAGTCATACTTTGAATATCTTTTATGATAAGCAAGTTATAAAAAAGTGTCTTTTGTACTGCACAAAAAACCCTCTCTTAACCAAATGTTTATTTTATTAGTGAAAGGAATTATAAAAAGTTTTACTTGAGAAATCAGGGATCATGTTAAAATATTATTTTTAAGTTTAAAATGAAAACAATGAGAAAACATGGGGGGAAATTTACAACATAAATATACTTGTTTCTTACTTTTTCTGTTCATGAACCTAATAAAAATGCTATGAAAGGGTTAAATTCTCCTGAACGCTTAGAAATGATTTTTAAAGTGAGTTTTAAAGGCTAGTGTTTAAGGTAAAATGCCTATCTCTTCCTTTAATGTTTAAACATTCTTTTACTAACTGCTGTGAAATGAAATTAAATGTTTAGAAGCAAACCCTTTCTTAGTCCATAAATATCAAAAAGTTAAATTTGCTCTGGATTTTGGAAAGTGAAACATACTGTCCTTGTATTTCCAACAGATGGTCTGTTGACTCACTTGGGAATGTGATCACCACATCTCCATTTGATCACCTTTACACGAGGATATCTGATAATCTGGTGAAGCTGCTGCCAGACCGCACACTGGAGATATGGGAACAGACACGCCACGCACCGTAAAGGATCGTAATGCCTCCTCCCTGCACAGATGCTGGGACTGTCAGGCACCCAGAACAAGGCCGGAGGATCAGTCTCTACCCATGGGCCCTCAGCCAAAGAACCAGTGCTAGGAGTACATGTGCATCCATTTCTGTTTTTAGATAAAGTTTCATTGTTGCGTTGTTGTTTATGTAGTTTATGTTATATAAGGATTTATCCTTTTAATGGTTTGATATGTCTTTTAAAAGTTATCACTTTCCAATTTTTCATGGTCTGCTTTGAATTTTTCTTCACTTTCATATTCTATTTCTTAACAATATCATTATTGTTTCTTATTTACCATACAGCTTTTTAACTTAAGATAAAAATAATATTTCTTGATGTCTAGTCCTTATTCCAAATGTTGTTTTACTTTCACTCTAATGTTATTTATTCTAAGTATGGTGAGGAGAAAGTAGAAGGGCATGGGGCTCAGCTGTAAGAAAAGTCTCTGACAGCAGTGTTCTTGGATTATCAATGAGGAAAGATCACGTTTCCCCCCAAAATATGCAGATTCATACTGTTACTATAAGAAAAATGAAATTCTGGGAAAACAAAATAAAAAATAAAAGGGCATGCAAAATGCAAGGTTAAGCCAGATTATTGTATTTAATGGATATAAAATTGCTCTTTCAAATTGTTTTAAAAGGTTTTAGACCCTTACTCTAAGTTACTGAATGTGTCTTGTCACGGTCTGGTTTCCAAACCAGTGCCAGTTCCTGGAACTGGCCTAGAGTTATAGCTCACAAGCTTGGACCCTCTCCAGTGAACCTCCCCTCAGGTAGGTCTTCTCTCTGCCCCAGATTAGGTATGATTTTCCCACTGTGTGTTCTTGTTTTTTTGTGTATCTTCACCTCAGAATATAATTGAATAACATGTTACATGACTAGTCCCTTAACTGTGTCTTCCTTGCCCAAAGGATACAAGTGGGTTGATATTGTTTATGCAATGGTAAACACAAGTGGATTTACTTTGAAGCTAATGAAATATCAGGTTGGGGTCCATTTGCTTACAGAGGGCCCTGTGAGTGGTAGAAGTTGCACAGAGTTACAGAGTGTTCAGGTGAGGAGAGGAGTAAGGTTGCACTCAGTAAGAATTACTGTATAAACATTTTTGGCAAATTGCCTAAAGGGATCATAGACAAAGGGACCTGAAGCTTGAAGAATATGATATGATATTTTTTTCATCATAAATAATCAGTTTGGCACCTAATTTTATATTTATAATTTTACATTCTTTTTCTTAAAATGAGTACCGAAATTATGTAAGTTTCAAATCCCACAAACTCGGGATCTGTCTTGTGTTGAATGCTTTATCCCCAACAACTAGCCTGGTGCCTTGTCTGGCTAGAGGAGGTAGTCCATAAATATCCATCAGCTGAATGGGAAATGAATAAATGATCAACTAACTGGTTTAGAACTCCTCAGCAAGATTTCTGTGAGAAGATCCACGAGGGCCCTAATTAGTCTCTTAGAAACTCTTCCACACCCAATCTGCTTTCACTAAAGGTATTACTAATAGAATTCATCTTTATATAAGATTCGGGAGGATTTTTAAGGTAGAGTTTTTCAAACTGTAGACTGTGACCTCTTCATGGTATGCAAAATCAATTTGCTGCTGCTGCTAAGTCGCTTCAGTCGTGTCCGACTCTGTGAGACCCCATAGACGGCAGCCCACCAGGCTCCCCCGTCCCTGGGATTCTCCAGGCAAGAACACTGGAGTGGGTTGCCATTTCCTTCTCCAATGCATGAAAGGGAAAAGTGAAAGGGAAGTCGCTCAGTTGTGTCTGACTCTTAGCGACTCCATGGACTGCAGCCTACCAGGCTCCTCTGTCCATGGGATTTTCCAGGCAAGAGTACTGGAGTGGGGTGCCATTGGGTCATTAAATCAGAGTTTATTTATTTTTACAGTGGAACAGAATGGGAAAAAAGGAACAGGATGAAATGAATAAATGAAGTGGAATAGTATGAAAACTATTGAGTGCATCATAAGAAGTAAGGATGAGTGTTGTTCAGTAAAACTTTTGTGTCAATGGTGTATGTACATGTGTGTAAGTATTAAAATGCATTGTTCGCATTGGGAAAAAACTATAAATTCAAAGTTCAGGACTGCCCTATAACCTTCTCTGATTAAAAAGGATAAACACAGGTTGTTTACAACCAAGACTATACCTAATATGGAGCCTTGGTGATTTACTTGCTTTGTTTTTGTATTTTATATTTTACACATATATTATTTAGTTGAATCATCAGTATAAATACAAAAAGAAACTCTGCTTTTTTAAGATCTCTGAGAAGAGACACTAGGTTTTTTCCATGACCTTAAACATGGACTTTCCAGAAGAAGATTCTTGAAATGTTCCAAATCCTTTGTTCCTAGTCTCTAAAAAATAAACGTTTGCATTGCAGCAGATTAGAGTTAATTCTGTTTACCGCCCTGTTGTATACACTTCACCTGAGATGTCCTAATAGTGATCTCCATGAAAATCCATGTAGTAATGACTTCTGAACCTGTATCTCCAGCTTTGGCTACTCTTCTGAGATCCAAACCCTCTTGACAACTGCCTGCCAGGCACATCCAACAGACACTGCTATAAACATAAGTAATTTTTCCTAATAAAATTTACTTCTTCTCCTCTTCTCTCTATACTGATTAACAGTCCCACTGCATCCAGTAATATAATCTAAATACCTGGAGGCTGTTTCAGTACCTTTCATCACCTGTGTGTGTATACGTGTGCACGTGTACTCAGTCCCTCAGTCGTGTCTGACTCTGCGACCCAATGGACTGTAGCCCGCCAGGCTAATAACAATAATTGCCTGTTATAAATCCTTAACATTTCCCAGATATGTTCCTTTCTCTCTACCCCATGATTATTTCTATCTTGGTTCCTTGCCTGGGCTACTCCATCAGACTTTTAACTGGCCTCCTATCCTGGCTCTCACCCCCTTCCCAGTTTTTCTTCCTATGGGCTCCAGACTGATGTATTAAAAATATGCACTTGATCACATTATACACTTGTTTAAAACTTTCAAGCTGATTGAGAAGATTGTTTCCAGAGGGGCCAAACTTCACCGTAAGTGTGTGGCTCTAAGAGGAATTCATCCGACATACTGCCACTACTGCTAAGTCACTTCAGTCGTGTCCGACTCTGTGCGACCCCATAGACGACAGCCCACCAGGCTCCCCTGTCCCTGGGATTCTCCAGGCAAGAACACTGGAGTGGGGTGCCATTTCCTTCTCCAATGCATCAAAGTGAAAAGTGAAAGTGAAGTCCCTGAGTCGTGTCCAACTCTTAGCGACCCCATGGACTGCAGCCTACCAGGCTCCTCCATCCATGGGATTTTCCAGGCAAGAGTACATAAGTGATCTGGTAACCCAGTGATAAAATAGAAGAAAGTTCAACAAATGCTTCATGCATCACAGGTCAGTGTGATGGAAACACAGAGCATAGGCTCAGTATAATCTGTTGTCCAGAATAAGTTCTTTCATGACCTAAGGTGCCCTTAAATAAACCTGTTTAATACAGTCAGGAACCAGGGGAGTGAAAATAGTGAGAACATCAGATTTTCTAACTGGATATTTCAAGTGTCAGCAGTTTAATGTTTTCTCTAAGTTTTATTATTGTCCTTATTAAACCTGACAGGAATAAAGAAATGCTGGCAGAGGAATTGTGAAACCCATTGTGTGCCAATGAGCTCACTCTTTCTGAATAGTAAACTTATTAATGTTTAAATAAAACCTCATAAGTTTTTACTTTTAATTTTGTCCCTTTGTGAAACAAAAAGGAAAAAATCATTTATTCATTCAAGAAAGATTTGATGCATGCCAATGTACAGATGTGAGGGTTGGACCAAAAAGAAGGCTGAGCACAGAAGAATTGATGATTTCAAATTGTAGTGCCGGAGAAGACTCTTGAGAGTCCCTTGGACAGCAGGGAGATCAAACCAGTCAATCGTAAAGGAAATCAACCCTGAATATTCAATGGAAGGACTGATGCTGAATCTGAAGCTCCAAAACTCTGGCCACTTAATGTGAGGAACCAACTCACTGGAAAAGATCTTGATGCTGGGAAAGATTGAAGGCAAAAGGAGAAGAGGACAGTAGAGGATAAGATGGTTGGATAGCATCACCGACTCAATGGACATGAATTTAAGCAAACTCCAAAAAAGGGGGACAGGGAAGCCTGGCATGCTGCAGTCCACAGGGTCGCAAAGAGTCAGACATGACTCAGTGACTGAACAACAATTATAAACTTATAAAATGAATGTCACAACCCCTGCCTTCAGAAGTCTCACTTTTGGTCATCAGAATAATGACATAGGTGGCTACTGAGTTCAGTCCCCTCACAAGAAGACCAACTAGCAACTTGCCATAGATAAAGACAACCAGAGTTTCTCCTATAGTGTAGATAGAAAATTCACCAGGATAGATCATATTTTAGAATACAAAACAAGTCTCAAAAAATCAAGAAGACAAATTACATCAAGTATTTCTTATGACCATATTGGTGTGAAACTAAAGCCAATAATAAGAGAAAAGCTGAAAAATTAATAATAAAAATATGGAAATTAAACCACACACTCCTGAAAAATATATGGGTCAAAGAACAAATTAAAAGTAGAACCACTTTATAATCCAGCAGTTTCACTTCGGGGTATATATTTGAAGGAAATGAAATCACTATCTCAATCACTATATCTGCAGCATTGTTTGCAACAGGCAAAACTTGAAAAGAATCAACCTAAATGTCCACTGATGAATGCATGGATATATATATATGACATCACTGACTCAATGGACATGTGTTTGAGCAAGTCCCAGGAGAAGGTGAAGGACAGTGAAGCCTGGCGTGCTGCAGTCCATGGGGTCCCAAAGAGTTGGACGCGATTGAGTGACTGAACAACAATAGCAACGCACGTATATACATATATGTGTGTGTGTGTGTGTGTCAGCTAAAAAAAGGAAATTTCAGATAAAAATAATGTGTTTATATATATATATATAGCCATAAAAAATAAAGAAATTCTGCCATTTGCAACATGGATGAACCTTGAGGGTATTATGCCAAGTGAAATGAGTCAGACAGAGAAAGATAAATATTATACAATGCAAATTATATGTGGAATGTAAAGAAATCGAACTCATAGAAACAACAGATTGGTGCTCACCAGGGGTGATCTATGTACGTACTGTTGAGGTGTGTGTGTGGCAGGGATGGGAGGGGAGAAGAAAGGGTAAAGTGGTTAAAGGATATAAACTTCAAGTTATAAGCTAAAAAGTTCTGAGGATGTAATTTGCAACATGGCGACCATAGTTAACAACACTATATTGTATATCCAAAAGTTGCTAAGAGAATGTATTTTAAAAGTTCTCATCACACACACAAAATTGCAGCTATGTGAGGTGATGTAGGTGTTAACTAAAGTTATCATAGTAATTATTTCTCAATATATACATATATCAAATCATTGTGCTGTATACCTTAAAGTTACACAATCTTGTATGTCAATTATATCTCAATAAAGCTGGCAGGGTTGCGGGGGATAAAGCTTCCTTTCTGGTGGGTAAAAACATCCCTGAAAATTAGAAACAGACCTGTAGTATATAATAAGCACAGCAAAGACGTGTATAGCATCTGTTGTGTTCCAGGCACTGTCCTAAGAGTTTACCATGTATGAACTCATTTATTCCTCACAACAATCTGTAAAATAGAGTCTCACTTCAGTTCAGTCGCTAAATGGTGCCCAACTCTTTGCCACCCCATGGACTGCGGCTTGCCAGGCTTCCCTGTCCATCACCAACTCCCAGAGCTTACTCAACCTCATGTCCATCAAGTCAGTGACACCTTCCAACCATCT
>NW_011494903.1:10993480-10996167 GCF_000754665.1 Bison bison bison | reverse complement strand
GATCCCTGGGTCAGGAAGACCCCCTGGAGAAGGAAATGGCAACCCACTCCAGTACTCTTGCCTGGAAAATCCCATGGACGGAGGAGCCTGGTAGGCTTCAGTCCTTGGGGTTGCTAAGAGTCGGACACGACTGAGTGACTTCACTTTCAGACAAGCAACCAGGTAAGTGACCAGGAATATGGGCAATAAAGTGAAGGTGTGTGAAGAAAGAGGGACATGGGCTACGCAGAAGAGTGCGAGCATCCCAGCAGATGAAGCACGGAAGTGCAAAGCACGGAGTGGGAAGGTACAGGGGAAGACCAGGAGGACCAGGGTGCCCTCCTTAGACGTTTACCTGTGGCAATAAGGGGCTTTGAAGGGCTTTTAGACAATGGACTGAAAGGACCATGTTTTCCTTTCAGATCAGATCCTCATGACTGTGGGTTAATTTGAAAGAAACAAAGCTGGAGGCCATAGAAGTTGACCAGGAGAGGGATGATTTTCTAAAGTATGACAGTGCCTGCGTGCTCAGCTATGTCTGACTCTTTGAAACCCCATGAACTATAGCCTGCCAGCCTCCGTCCATGGGATTTCCCAGGCGAGAATACTGAAGTGGGTTGCCATTTCCTTCTCCAGGGTATCTTCCCAATCCAGGGATCAATCCTGTGTCTCCCATGTCTCCTGCATTGGCAGGTGGGTTCTTTACCACCAGGACCACCTAGGAAGCCCCTAAGTACGACAGTGGTGGTAGACAAACTAGAAAACCAGCAAAGAAGTAAAACAAACAAGAGTTACTCTCAGACCAGTCTATTCTCTTCCTGAACGCTTGATTATTCACACCATCACCCACCTGCAGCCATCCTCTCCTCCCGCCTTTCTATTGAATTAGAAAAGTCAGTCTGTTTAGAGCTGATCTCCCTAACTTGATGGGTTCTCTGTAACTCCTGGTTGTCAGGAACCTTGTACCCAATTACTATTTTTAGGGCTTCCACTGAAAATTACTATACATTTTACCAAAAACAGAAAAAAGGATAACATTATCAAAAGTTTGAATAGTACGAAAATGGCAAACCTTTCCATAGGTTCTATAATGCCCAATTCTGTTTTGTTGTTGCTGTTCAGTCACTAAATCATGTCTGATTCTTTTCAACTCCACAGACTTCAGCATGCCAGGCTTCTCTGTCCCTCACTTCCTCTTGGAGTTTGCTCAAATTCATGTCCATTGAGTTGAGGATGCCATCCAACCGTCATATCTTCTGCCGCCTTCTTTTCCTTTTTTCTGTCTTTTTCAGCATCAGGGTCTTTACCAACGAGTCCACTCTTCACATCCGGTGGCCAAAGTATTGGAGCTTCAGCTTCAGCATCAGTCCTTACAATGAATATTCAGGGTTAATTTCCTTTAGGATTAACAAATCTGTTCTCCTTGGTGTCAAAGGGACTTTCAAGAGTCTTCACCACCACAATTCAAAAGCATCAATCCTACCATGCTCAGCCTTCTTTACGCTCCAACTTTCATGTCTGTATATGAATACTGGAAAAACCATAACTTCGACTATATAGACCTTTATCAGCAAAGTGATGCCTCTGCTTTTTAATATGCTGTCTAGGTTGGTCATAGCTTTTCTTCTAAGGAGTAAGCGTCTTTTAATCTCATGGCTGCAGTTACCATCTGCAGTGATTTTGGAGGCCCAAAAATGAAGTCTGTCACCTTATCCATTGTTTTCCCATCTAATTGCCATGAAGTGATGGGACCAGATGCCATGATCTTAGTTTTGTGAATGTTGAGTTTTAAGCCACCTTTTTCACTCTCTTCATCATAAGACTCTTGATGAAAATGAAAGAAGAGAGTGAAATAGATTCTATATTATCCCTATTTTACAAGTGAGAAAAATGAGGTGCAGAGGGTTAGTAACATTATCAGGGCCATACAGCTGGTAAATAGCAGAACTAAAAATCAGTTCCATGTACTCTGGCTATACAATGCTATACTGCCCATCAAGGATAAGTCAAAACACAAATACAATGCAGCATTATGGGGATATATTGCAGATATATTTGTTTCAGATTTGTTAAGGTAAGGTTGGAAAAGCTATTTTAATAATTATAACTAATATATACTATTACAGAGCATGCTTATTTACTGTATTCTAAATTGTTTATGTGTATTGACCCATTCCAACTCACAACTCCACAAGGTAGGTCCCATTGTTACCTAATTTTAATAATGAGGAAAATCAAGTAGTAACTTATTCAAGGTTTCACAGCAATTAAGTGTTTAAAGTTTCCTTAGTAGACAGAATAGAGCTTATTCTTAGAAATTAGGGCTTCCCTGGTAGCTCAGCTGGTAAAGAATTCACCTGCAATGCAGGAGACCTGAGTTCAATCCCTGGGTTGGGAAGATACCCTGGAGAAGTGTATGGTTACCCACTCCAGTATTCTGGCCTTGAGAATTTCATGGACTGTATAGCCCATGGGGTCACAAAGAGTCAGACATGACTGAGATAACTTCACTTTCACTTTCTTTCACTTAGAAATTAAATGGCATTAGACAAGCAACCCAGGTTCGATCCCTGGGTCAGGAAGACCCCCTGGAGAAGGAAATGGCAACCCACTCCAGTACTCTTGCCTGGAAAATCCCATGGACGGAGGAGCCTGGTAGGCTTCAGTCCTTGGGGTCGCTAAGAGTCGGACACGACTGAGTGCTTCAC
>NW_011494903.1:10992899-10993380 GCF_000754665.1 Bison bison bison | reverse complement strand
ATCTTAGTTTTCTGAATGTTGAGTTTTAAGCCAGTTTTTTCACTCTCCTCTTTCACCTTCATCAAGAGGCTCTTTAGTTCCTCTTTGCTTTCTACCATCATCTGCCTATGTGAGACTGTTGATATTTTTCCTGGCAATCTTGATTCCAGCTTGTGATTCATTCAGCCCAGCATTTCATATGATGTACTCTGCACATAGAGTAGTAATTAACTTACAGAGCTATCTCATACTCTGTTTTTTATTTATGTATAACAAGCCAGAGAATGAGTTCTTGCTTTTCTCCCCAGTGTGTGTGAGGTAGTTTGAGTACAGGTGTGAAGAACCCAACCTCTGCGTTTAAGGAGCTTGCTGCTGCTGCTGCTGCTGCTGCTAAGTCGCTTCAGTCGTGTCCGACTCTCTGCAACCCCATAGACGTGAGTGTAAAACATAATAGCGTAAAACATATTAATAGTGTAAAACTAATAGTGTAAAACATAATACA
>NW_011494903.1:10991288-10992799 GCF_000754665.1 Bison bison bison | reverse complement strand
TGTTTCCCCATCTATTTCCCCTGAAGTGATGGGACCAGGTGCCATGATCTTAGTTTTCTGAATGTTGAGTGTTAAACCAACTTTTTCACTCTCCTCTTTCACTTTCATCAAGATGCTTTTTAGTTCTTCTGCACTTTCTTCCATAAGGGTGGTGTCATCTGCATATCTGAGATTATTGATATTTCTCCCGGCAATCTTGATTCCAGCTTGTGCTTCTTCCAGCCCAGCATTTCTCATGATGTACTCTGCATAGAAGTTCAATAAGCAGGGTAACAATATACAGCCTTGACATACTCCTTTCCTAATTCAGAACCAGTCTGTTGTTCCATGTCCAGTTCTAACTGTTGCTTCCTGACTTGCATACAAATTTCTCAAGAGGCAGATCAGGTGGTCTGGTATTCCCATCTCTTTCAGAATTTTCCACAGTTTATTGTGATCCATGCAGTCAAAGGATTTGGCATAGTCAATAAAGCAGAAATAGATGTTTTTCTGGAACTCTCTTGCTTTTTTGATGATCCACTGAATGTTGGCAATTTCTCTGGTTCCTCTGCCTTTTCTAAAACCAGCTTGAACATCTGGAAGTTCATGGTTCACGTACTGCTGAAGCCTGGCTTGGAGAATTTTGAGCATTATTTTACTAGTGTGTCAGATGAGTGCAATTGTGTGGTAGTTTGAGCATTCTTTGGCATTGCCTTTCTTTGGGATTGGAATGAAAACTGACCTTTCCAGTCCTGTCACCACGCTGAGTTTTCCAAATTTGCTACAGTACACAGCCTCAAATACTCCCTCAATTTTGAGTCAATTAAATTTTGTCAAATATAGGTTTCTTTAGCCTCACATAGTAGCCAAAATGGAAGCTGTATCAACTAACGTCTGTTTTGTTTTGTTGGAGTATAGTAGCTTTACACTGCTGTGACAGTCTCTGCTGTACAGCAAAGTTAACCAGTCATACATATACATATATCCAATCTTTTTTGGATTTCCTTCCCATTTAGGTTCAACTAACTGTTTTAAAGAATATCTATTACAAGTATAACCTTCTGGGTTAAAGCTCTTAAAGTACCTTTCTACCTAGAATGAAAACAAGTATCTTAAAATATAGTATCTTCACAATATCACAGTCAACAAATTTAGTAGTCCTTTAGGTAAAATTAAATCCAGTTATGAGAAAACAGAAGCTTTTTTAGACAGATTAGATTAAAAACTAGAGAAGTACATCCCAGCTCTGTCTCAGCTCAGTGGTCTTTTAGGGGGGTCTAGATAACCTGCTGTGCTGTGTTTAGTTGCGCACTCGTGTCCAACTCTTTATGACCCCATGAACTGTAACTCTCAAGGCTCCTCTGTCCATGGGGATTCTCCAGGTAACCCAGGAGTCGGTTACCATGATCTCCTCCAGGGGATTTTCCTGGAATTGAATTCAACCCAGGAATTGAATCCAGGTCTCCCACACTGCAGGTAGATTCTTTACCATCTGAGCCACCAGGGAAGTCCAAGAATACTGGAGTGGGTAG
>NW_011494903.1:10988545-10991188 GCF_000754665.1 Bison bison bison | reverse complement strand
AGTGTAAAACATAATAGCGTAAAACATATTAATAGTGTAAAACTAATAGTGTAAAACATAATACAAAAACAAAGTAAAATATTTTAAAACATTAAAAAATCCTAAAAGATTAGAAACTTTTAAAAACACAATACAAAGGGAAAAACTTGCATGATTTGCTTCAGGCTGCATGTAAGCAAAAAATCATAGGAGGTAACCAAAGGATTTATTTTTATGACAAAATGAAGAGTCCAGAGGGAGGTAGCTCAAGAAAGAAAGAAAGAAAGAACCCATGATTTGTCTGGCTTTACTTTTCTAAGTCTCCTTGACATTGCTTCTCACCCTCAAGGTCACAAGCTAGCTTGAATACCTTCAGGCATCTGATGTGCATGCTTTGCATGCTCAGCAAGAGTAGGGGAAAAGGGAAAAGGCAAGTGTCCCTTTCTATCTAGAGAACAATAGCTTTTCCAGAAGCCCATCCTTGAAAAGTTTTTTTATTCCATTTCCTTGCCCAGAACTGCTCTTGGGAGTTTAGAAAGGTGACTACGTTTACCTGTAGTATGGTTTGGTCCCATTAGAATCAGGAATCCATTGATAAAAAGAATGGGTGTTGAGTAATTAGCAAGATCTGCCACCATGAGAAACACATATCTTTGAAGGATAGATAGTGAGACAGGAATACATGAAGGAGAAGATATGAGCATTGCAAGAAGCATGTGACAGTAGAATGACAGAAATGTCAAATGCAGTCTCAAGTTGCAGTTAGACAATGACAGAAACATGCTCACTGAGTTTCACAATCAGGATATCACTAAGGATGTTTGAATATGAATGGAACTCTCCTAACAAGGAAAAAATTCAAACTATTTAGTGCACCCAAAACTTTGGGCATTAAAACAAACAGCATTAGCATTCCTGCAAGAAAGATGTACAAAGAGGTTAAGGTGACAGTTTATCCAGGAGTACTGGCCAAAATTAACTGATGGTTCATCCAGAGAGAGTCTGGTGTGATGCTCCCTGGGCAACTCTACCTAAGTTTATCAAGAGTCCCTGCTTGAAGGGGTGGATTAGAGAAAATAAAGGAGGTTCTCTTTCCTTTACAATTTACTGTCCCTAACCCAGTACTAGGCTTCCCTGGTGGCTCAGATGGTAAAGAATCTGCCAGCAATATGGGAGACCTGGGTTCAATCCTTGGGTCAGGAAGATCCCCTGGAGAAGGGAATGGCTACCCACTGCAGTATTCTTACCTGCAGAAGTCCATGGACAGAGAAGCCTGGTCAGCTACAGTCCTTGGGGTCACAAAGAGTCAGATATGACTGAACGACTAACATACGTACACACAATGTTACTACTACCATCTACTGCAGTGACAGAATGGGAAAAGGGCTTCCCTTTATCAATTATATTTTCTGTAGCTATGTTCTTATCTTTTTGCCTCTGGATTATAGAAATCATAGTAACAGCTACAATTTCAAGGCAGGTGGTCAACAGATCAGATAGGCTGCTTTTACAATGTGCACACTCTGTTTTAACTAGCTCTCATAATATGTATCCTAACTAGTTATTTAAATTTTTTATCATATTCTAAAGTAAAAGTATTGAGACAGTATCACTCTTAGCTCCTGAGAGCATACTGGGAACAAAAAATATGACTTTGAGTATTTTAACATCTCCTTTGGTGGAAAATGAGCAATCTTTTAACAAGGAAAAATATGCAGAAATATTATACTGATTTTATTCAAGTTATCCTGAATAAAGTGCCCTAGCTTTCAAAGCACAGAAACTTGCCATGTTAACAAATTATTCAAAGTACAATTTGTCATTTCAAGTATACTTCACACCTAGAAATCCTACTAAAGTTTCATGTTAGAGATAAAAGTAAACTTGCTTTTTCAGATTTTGCTACATACAGTTCAGTTCAGTTCAGTTCAGTCACTCAGTCATGTCCAACTCTTTGCAACCCCATGAATTGCAGCACACCAGGCCTCCATGTCCATCACCAATTCCCGGAGTTTACCCAAACTCATGTTCATTAAGTCAGTGATGCCATCCAGCCATCTCATCCTCTGTCAGCCCCTTCTCCTCTTGCCCCCAATCCCTCCCAGCATCAGGGTCTTTACCAGTGAGTCAACTCTTCGCATGAGGTGGCCAAAGTATTGGAGTTTCAGCCTCAGCATCAGTCCTTCCAGTGAACACCCAGGACTGACCTCCTTTAGAATGGTCTGGTTGGATCTCCTTGCAGTCCAAGGGACTCTCAAGAGTCTTCTCCAACACCACACTTCAAAAGCATCAATTCTTCAGCACTCAGCCTTCTTCACAGATCAACTCTCACATCCATACATGACCACTGGAAAAATCATAGCCTTGACTAGACGGACCTTTGTTGGCAAAGTAATGTCTCTGCTTTTGAATATGCTGTCTAGGTTTGTCATAACTTTCCTTTCAAGGAGTAAGCATTTTTTAATTTCATGGTTGCAATCACCATCTGCAGTGATTTTGGAGCCCAGAAAAATAAAGTCTGACACTGTTTCCCCATCTATTTCCCCTGAAGTGATGGGACCAGGTGCCATGATCTTAGTTTTCTGAATGTTGAGTGTTAAACCAACTTTTTCACTCTCCTCTTTCACTTTCATCAAGATGCTTTTTAGTTCTTCTGCACTTTCT
>NW_011494903.1:10972838-10988445 GCF_000754665.1 Bison bison bison | reverse complement strand
ATTCCCTTCTCCAGGGGAACTTCCCAACCCAGGAATTGAACCGGGGTCTCCTGCATTACTGGTGGATTCTTTACCAGCTGAGCTACCAGGGAGGTCCCTAGATATGTTACCTTGTGAGAAATAATTAGAGAAAAGATGAACATATCAGATGATATTCAGATATTGTAGGGCATGATGGTTTCTCCAAATATTTAGTGGGAAGAAAAAGTAAGAACCAAAAAAGAAAGTATAGATTTTTGTCTAGTACACTTAAATTATTACCATTAGAAATATCCAATATCAATATCAATTAAATAGTGACTTCCTTTTCATTTGAAGGTTGCAAACATTTGAAAGCCAATTTAACAATAGTTAGTTAGATCAGGTGTCTGCAACACCCCTCCCCAGTCCATGGAAAAACTGCCTTCCATGAAACCCATCCCTGGTGCCTAAATGGTTGGGGAATCCTGGATTAGATGATGCTCTACAGGAGAGCTACCTCTTTGCATAGCCCATCAGGTGCCATTCACATTTTTCTTGTCTGAATGACATTCCACTGGCCTAGATCTATAAAATAGTTTAGACACTTATGTTTTTGTTGATTAAGAAAATGAAGGTTGTGAGTACACAGGAATTCAAGTGATAGAATTTTTAAAAGAGAGTGAGCTTTAAACAGGTCTACTACTCAAAGACCTAGCAGACGCAGGATATAAAAGAAAAGATAGCCGATAGAATCCCAAGATTTCAAAATTGTGTAACCACTCAAATAGTGGGGTTCTTACAGAGGGGATCTGGAACAGGGAATTAATATTTGGAAGAAGTCAAGAATAAATAATGCTATTGGATGATGACATGAAGTTTCCATGGAAATATGTGTAAGTTTTATTACCCTAATAAGACTTCAGTGTTATTAAAAATCCTGACTCTCTCATACTTTTTAGTCTATCCCCCACTAGTCTTGAAAAAGACATTTTTCACAGATTAGAATTCAAAACACACTTGCTGAATTTAACTCATCATGTTTTACATCGTGCATTAGTTTAATACAGCATACATCTAGCCAGATTCTCAGTGTGTAAACTGAACCACTGGCATGAGAAAGGGACTGGAAACCTGCATTAACTTTTGCCAGACAGTAAGATACCATTCAGGAAATTACAGCTTCCGTGGCTGAAATGAGTTAATATCCTGCCAAATAGAAAGAAATGTGTTCTCTCCATGTTGCCAACAGATTAACTTAAATGCTTGTGGCAAAGACCACTGAGCCCATTCAATCAGAATTATATTTGACCAAAGTTGCAATTTCATCAAAGAATACCATAAACAAGCACATAAGCAAAATTCCTATTAGATACAATTACAGGTATGCTTAGAAATAAAACTCAGATTATACAAAAGAGAGAAAAAAAGTGTTACAGAATATAAAGTTTGAGTGAGCATGTAATAACAGATGCTTCAGATTTTAATAATGGAATTGTCTTCCATGAAGATATTTGATAGATATACAAAATAATATTATTGAAGTCAAGTTTGGGTTCTAGTATGTACCATAGTTATTAGTGGATGTATATTTATTCATTTATTTCACAAATACAGATTGCAAATCATGAAGTTTACTTCTTAGGGAGGTTGATAAAAAAAAAACCAATCCCATAAATTCATAAATACATATAGTTACAAACTGTGAAAGGGTTACAAGGTTAGAAAGAGGTACTATTTGGAGCCAAGTCAGTTTATATCAGGTTTCTGTTCTAAATTTAAAGGGTAAGAGAGTGGAGTCTTGTCTTTTCAGATCACCATTATATTTTAGATCACTTCAAAGTGCCAGGCAGCACACATTATATTGGACTGAAAAATTTGGAGAGAAAGTAGAAATTAACCAGGTTAAATCTAGAGCTGAGGGTGGGGACAGTTGAAGAATCTTCTAAGACAAAGAAACATATGAAAGATTCCAAGATGGGAGAACAATGGTGCACTTGAGAACTTTCAGAACACCAGAGTGCCTGGAAGAAAGAGAACAAAGGGAAAAGCAGTAAATGATGAAGTGGATCCATGGCTTTACAGCTCATGGTAAAGATTTTGATCATTATCTTGAGAACAGTACATGCTTGAATGTTTTTAAATAATAAAAAAGCATTACCAGATTTGCTTCTGTAAAAACTACCACTCTAGATGCAAGACAGAAAATATGTGGACTGAAAGGTAACCAAATGTAAGTGATTAGGATGCTTTCACAAGCAAGAGATAATGGCAGCTCAGACTAGAGTAGCGGCAATGGGGATAAAAAGAAATGAAGAAATCCGCGGACTAAGAGGTAAAACTGACTTGTAGTATGTTGCAGACACTATTTTGACATTATGAACAACACAACAGAGTAACTTCCCTTAAGGATTCTAGTTTGGAGAAAATGTGATACACTGATACACATATAAAATATAACACCCTAATAGATATTTATAAGCAGAGAAAAGACAAATAACAAAAGGTAAAGAACACCAGCAGTTAGTGAGCCACTCCTTTAGATAGGATGCTCAAGTAAGAGCTTCTTTGAGGAGATACTGTTAAAATGAGAAGTAAATAAAGGATAAGATAGAGTCACTGGAAGTTTGAGAGGCAGGACATTCCAGGAAGAAGGAAAAGCAAATGCAGAGGTCCTCTGATAGAACTTGTCTTGGTTTATTCAAAGAATAGCAGGCAGGCCAGTGTAGCTGGAGCATAGCACAGAAGAAGGTTGAATGAAATGTAGTAGAATTCACTGTGATAGGAAACACAGGAGGATAATGAGTTTGGAACAGAAGGCAATGGATGCAATTTTAGACATGTTGAGTTTAAGGCACCTTTGAAACATCTAAAAAGAGATTTTAAGTAGGCACAATATGTATATGCAAAACTGGAGCTAAGAGAAGTCTGAGATCAAAATACCAATTTCATAGTCCTTGTCATACAGATGGTACATTAAACTGTGGATGTGAATTATATAGCCTAGAGAGAATACACAGAAAACAGAAAGGAGCAAAGGATAGAGTCATGAGGCATTTTAGTATTTAATTGCCAGATAGAGGAAAATGAGCCTGTAAAGGAAATGGTAAAACGGAGATCCACATAGCTGAAGAAAGATGAAGTTATTTCAAGGAGAGTGGCCAAAAGTGTCAGTTGCTAATGAAAAGCCAAGTACATAGAAATAGATTCAGGGATAAGGATTTCACTAGTGATCTTAAAAGAGAATTGATTTGCTGAAGTAAAGAGAGAAAAGAGAGAAATGCCAGATTAGAATGGACTGAGGAGTGAATAGGAAGTGATGAAATGTTGCCATTTGGATAGACAAGTCTTGGGAAAATTTTGGATCTGAGAATAAAATTGAAATGGTGGAAGCTAGAATAAAAACTGATTCTGAGACAGTGTTTTGGGATGGTTTGGTGCTTTATTACATCTTTGAAGAGGAAGATATGTGAGCATGTTTAGATGCTGAAGAGAAGCATCAGAGTATATTGACTAGAGGGCTTCCCTGGTGGTCCAGTCGTTAAGAATCCACCTGCCAATGCAGGGGACATGGGCTCAATCCTTGGTCTGGGAAGATTCCACATACGGAGGGGCAACTAAGCCCATGCACCACAACTACTGGGCCTGTGTTCCAGACCCTGCAAGCCGCAACTATCAAAGCCATGTGCTCTAGAGCCCATGTATGCAACTAGAAAAGCCACTGCAATGAGAAGCTTGTGCACTGCAACTAGAGAGTAGTTACCACTCACCATAATTAGTGAAAGCCTGCACAAAGACTCAGCACAGCCAATAATAAATAAAAAGTACTTAAAAAAATACTATATGACGAGAAATTAAGGCAAAGGTATTTTACTAATATTGAGTATAGATTTATTTTTTTGTCTTGTCATTAATTAATAAATTCATTAATGTTTATAATGAGTATATACAAAACCTAAACAAAATCATATTTTATATATCATAGTTCAGTTCAGTTCAGTCGCTCAGTCATGTCTGACTCTTTGCGACCCCATGAACCACAGCACGCCAGGCCTCCCTGTCCATTACAAACTCCCGGAATTTACCCAAACTCATGTCCATTGAGTCGATGATGCCATCCAACCATCTCATCCTCTGTTATCCCCTTCTCCTCCTACCTTCAATCTTTCCCAACATCAAGGTCTTTTCAAATGAGTCAGCTCTTCGCATCAGGTGGCCAAAGTATTGGGATTTCAGCTTCAACATCAGTCCTTCCAATGAACACCCAGGACTGATTCCTTTAGGATGGACCGGTTGGACCTCCTTGCAGTCCAAGGGACTCTCAAGAGTCTTCTCCAATGCCATAGTTCAAAAGCATCAGTTCCTACTTATTTTCATCATTGTCATAATTCAATTTTCTTCATGTTTTCAAAATATTCTAACAAAATAAGTGAAAAATGAACATGTACTATAGTTATATACCCATATATAATTATTATATACATATAGTTTCTACTTTCTAGATTCACCTTTTTTTAGCAATTTATTTCATCATAATATTTAATGTGGCATTTTCACTTTATATGGTGAAATTTTATTTAAAGTTATATTCATTTGATGTTTTCTTTCCTTTTAAACAATTGAAAATTATAGGGGAAAAAAACACAGGGAAAAAACTCTAAATTTCTAAAACTTCTAAAATTATAAAAAATTCTAAATTCTTTATTTTAACTAGCAATTTTCACCAATGAAACTTGAACTAAAAATATATCGGTTCATAGATATAGTCACTCAGACCAGATCAGATCAGTCGCTCAGTCATCTCCGACTCTTTGCAACCCCACGAATTGCAGCACGCCAGGCCTCCCTGTCCATATATAGTCACTATATCTTCATAATGGTTTTATGGTTAATATGACTAAAAATGAATGAATAAAAATATCAATGAGAAAGAAAATCTCATTCAGTTGGTTCTCAGCCTTACATGTTATAGTCTGAAAAGAGATAGTATTCAGATATTTATATGTTTACTTATTTTGCTTCTTAATGCTTTATTTCTGAACAGTAGCAGGACATTTTTACAAAAAATATGTTAATGTCTATGAGGAAAATTAATAATAAGCTTACTGAAGTACAATAGATTTATAATGTTATATTAGTTTCAGATAAAGCCCTTTATTTAGAAGGCAGACCCCCCAAAAATATTGCTACAATCTATGTCAAAAGGTGTACTGCCTATATTTTCCTCTAGGAGTTTTATGTTTTCAGGTTTTACATTTAGATCTTTAATCTATTTGAGTTTATTTTTGTATATGGTTTTAGAGAAGGTTCTAATTTCATTCTTTTACATGTAACTGTCCAGTTTTCCTAGCACCACTTATTGAACAGACTTTTTCTGCATTGTAGATCTTGGCTCCTCTGTCATAGATTAATTGACTGTGTCTAGGTTTATTTATGGTCTTTCTATTCTATTCCATTGAACTACATTTCCATTTTTGTTTCAGTACCATGATGTTTGATTACTGTAGCTTTGTAGTATAATCTGAAGTCAGGGAGTATGAAATTCCCAGCTTTGTTCTTCTTTCTCAAGATTGCTTTGACTATTGGGATGTTTCATAGCTCCATATAAATTTTAGGATTATTTGTTCTAGTTCTGAAGAAATTGTCATGGATATTTTGATAGGCATTGCATTAAATCTGTAGATTGTCTTGGGTAGTAAGGACATTTTAATAATATTAGTTCTTTTAATCCAAGAACACAGGATATCTCACCATTTCTTTGCATCATTTTCAAGTTCTTTCATCAATATATTATAGTTTTCAGAGTATAGATCTCTCATAACATTCAAATATTTAATGTATTATGTTCAAATACCTAAGCCATCATTCAAAAAAACCATAAAGAACATGCTATTTTTGTATTCCTATGTAGGAAGTATGCGACTTAGCATTAGCATTAATGATTTTTTAATTTTCTCTCTAGCAAGAACAAAATGCAAGATAAGATTGAAAATACATATGATGCAAATTATTTTGAAATCTGACTGACAAGATAAGGAGTTTGAATTTCAGACTCTATCACGGTGAAAAACCACTGAAATGTTTAACCAGCAAAGGGAAGACATATGATAAGGTGTGAGGTTGGCTGGAACCATTAAAGATTAATTCAATCTTCAATCACTCATTTAAGAAATATTTATTGAGTGTCTCTGATATACCAGACAAGGTTTTAAAAGGTGACTCATGGGCCAAATGCCTGAAATACCTCTATTCTCTATTTCAAATCATGAAAGTCAAGTCAATCCTCTGCATTCTAATTTCTCTATCCAAAAAGGAATGCTGTAAGTATTTCTTGAAAACACTCTTTAAGACTGGGATTTAACAGAAGTGGACACAGCAGGGAGGAAATATAATGCACTTGTAAATAGAGAAGTTAGTGAGACACTAGAGATTCAAGAAGCAAATCCATGGCATAAGGACAGCAAAAACTATGTTTGGCAAAGAAGCTTGTCTGAGATTTTCAGTGATTATGTGTGCTCACTCACAAACTAACATGGCCATTGCTTTGCTCACAGTAGCCGGATCTGACCAATTCATAACTTTATTCATGTATGCCACTGTTTGGCCCGTGCAAACTACTAGAAGTGCAACTGGATAACTGACCAAAGACATAAGAGTGATTTCAAGGAGCCACAGCTTGGAAGGAGACCAGTCCTGGGTGTTGATTGGAAGGACTGATGCTGAAGCTGAAACTACAATACTTTGGCCACCTCATGTGAAGAGTTGACTCATTGGAAAAGACTCTGATGCTGGGAGGGACTGGGGGCAGGAGGAGAAGGGGACGACAGAGGATGAGATGGCTGGATGGCATCACCGACTCGATGGACGTGAGTCTGGGTGAACTCCGGGAGTTGGTGATGGACAGGGAGGACTGGTGTGCTGTGGTTCATGGGGTCGCAAAGAGTCGGACATGACTGAGCGACTGACCTGAACTGAACATCTTGGATGCTTCAATTCTAAAAGCTAACAAAGAATCTGTGAAAGGACCAATTGAGAATGATAAATTCACAGAAGAGAATAAACATCAAATTCACCAAACCAAAAGATGACTGAGCAACTCTGCCCACTGAGACCATTATGTTAGTGGTGTCTGACCTCAAGGCAAAAGCAAAAGCAAAGTGGTTTAAAGTCTGGTGCCATAGAGTATAGGGAGAATCCACCCCTTTCACGTCTATTTTCCTGAAATATAATTGAGATAAATTTAAATTCAAAAGAATACATTTGGGCTGAGAGATGGAATCTAAATAATTTTTAATCTATGTGGATATATATAAACAGTGAAGGAGTAAAAATTTAACCAAGACCCTTAAAACACCCCCATATAAAATATTCTTTAGTAGGATATCCTCTCCCACTGGATCATGGAAAAAGCAAGAGAGTTCCAGAAAAACATCTATTTCTGCTTTATTGACTATGCCAAAGCCTTTGACTGTGTGGATCACTACAAACTGTGGGAAATTCTGAAAGAGATGGGAATACCAGGCCACCTGACCTGCCTCTTGAGAAACCTATATGTAGGTCAGAAAGCAACAATTAGAACTGGACATGGAACAACAGACTGGTTCTAAATTGGGAAAGGAGTACATCAAGACTGTATTTGTCACCCTGCTTATTTAACCTATATGCAGAGTACATCATAAGAAACTCTGGGTTGGAAGAAGCACAAGCTAGAATCAAGATTGCTGGGAGAAATATCAATAACCTCAGATATGCAGATGATACCACCCTTATGGCAGAAAGTGAAGAGGAACTAAAAAGCCTCTTGATGAAAGTGAAAGAGGAGAGTGAAAAAGTTGGCTTAACGCTCAACATTCAGAAAACGAAGATCATGGCATCTGGTCCCATCACTTCATGGCAAATAGATGGGGAAACAGTGGAAATAGTGTCAGACTTTATTTCTGGGGACTCCAAAATCACTGCAGATGGTGATGGTAGCCATGAAATTAAAAGACACTTACTCCTTGGAAGGAAAGTTATGACCAATCTAGATAGCATATTCAAAAGCAGAGACATTACTTTGCCAACAAAGGACCATCTAGTCAAGGCTATGGTTTTTCCAGTGGCCATGTATGTATGGATGTGAGAGTTGGACTGTGAAGAAAGCTGAGCATCAAAGAATTGATGCTTTTGAACTGTAATGTTGGAGAATACTCTTGAGAGTCCCTTGGACTTCAAAGAGATCCAACCAGTCCATTCTAAAGGAAATCAGTCCTGGGTGTTTATTGGAAGGACTGATGCTGAAACTGAAACTCCAGTACTTTGACCATCTCATGCGAAGAGTTGACTCATTGGAAAAGACTCTGATGCTGGGAGGGATTGGGGGCAGGAGGAGAAGGGGACGGCAGAGGATGATATGGCTGGATGGCATTACTGACTCAATGGACGTGAGTCTGAGTGAACTCCGGGAGTTGGTGATGGACAGGGAGGCCTGGCATGCGGTGATTCATGGGTTGCAAAGAGTCAGACATGACTGAGTGACTGAGCTGAGCTGAGCTGAGCTGATCCTCTCCCAAGTCTGAACCTAGGCAATACACAGAGAACAATAGAAAGAGATTATATGCATATATTATCACTATATGCCACATTGAAAATTTTCATGACTTCAAAGTATTTTATGAATATTTCTGAAGGGTTGAACTGCTTGTCACAGTGTTGACATGAAGTCATTCACATGTTCTTCTGTAATAATGAATACTGGCAAAAGTTAAGCACAAAACAACGAGCTGACAGAGCTTATATTTCTTTTTTTTTTATTTTATTTTTAAACTTTACAATATTGTATTAGTTTGGCCAAATATCGAAATGAATCAGCCACAGGTATACCTGTGTTCCCCATCCTGAACCCTCCTCCCTCCTCCCTCCCCATACCCTCCCTCTGGGTCGTCCCAGTGCACCAGCCCCAAGCATCCAGTATCGTGCATCGAACCTGGACTGGCGACTCATTTCATACATGATATTATACATGTTTCAATGCCATTCTCCCAAATCTCCCCACCCTCTCCCTCTCCCACAGAGTCCATAAGACTGTTCTATACATCAGTGTCTCTTTTGCTGTCTCGTACACAGGGTTATTGTTACCCTCTTTCTAAATTCCATATATATGCGTTAGTATACTGTATTGGTGTTTTTCTTTCTGGCTTACTTCACTCTGTATAATAGGCTCCAGTTTCATCCACCTCATTAGAACTGATTCAAATGTATTCTTTTTAATGGCTGAGTAATATATTTCTTTATATACTTTCTGTTAATCATTTTTCACCTATTATATTATATATATATATGTATATAACTCACCAGTCAAAAAATGCAAGCACACCCACAGACACTGATGATTAATGATAAGTTCATATATGTGTAAAGGTACAGAACGAATGATTAACCACTTCATCATTGCCCCACTGATTTCAAGAACCATCTCAGTATGTAGGATCCTCTGAAAATGGACAAACTGATACATCATCAATTGGTTTCAGTCAAGCTGTGGTCCTGATAATCGATTCTTTTAAAAAGGTATCAGGTCTAACAAGTGACCTCCAAGGACTCAGTTACTGTGAGCTACAGTCTAATTCTCAGAGTGACCCAAATCAGAAAAATGCCTACTCTTAGGTAATCTCCAATGACAAGAGTTATTTTAAAGAGTGTACAAAGTGCACGACCTCAGACAATGATTCTCGTTACAATCGAAGTAACACAGACATGACAGTTTCTGATGTTAGTGTGTAAGCAAAAAAGAAAATGGAGCTTATCTAAAATGTACTGAAGTATAAGACTTAAAAACAAAAGCACAGCCCATTTAATGTCTATGGAATTTTAAAAGCTTAGTTGCACTCTGTGAGAACTTTACCATTCTTCCATATCCAATATGCATCTCTTTGAAATTATTCCCTATATCATGATACTTTCTCACATGACACTTTTGTGCTATATGGTGTATATTTTGTTTTCAACTGATTTCCCATTCTCAGCTTTCTGAGTTGGGGATTAAGACAAATTTTTAAACTAATTGCTACAAGTACAAATCCTAGCCATTTTGAACACATTCATGCAAACATTACCAAAAACTTACAGTTAATCATACTCTTTGGCTAAGATTCTAATCTCATCTTTTAAAACACTTTAAATTTTAAAGTGACTAGTTTCTTATACCAAGTTAGTAATTTTCTAGGATAAGATATAGCTAAATTTTTATTAAAATTTTGCCCAAAATATAAAACATAATTTTTCACTTTCTTCCAAAGTTCTATCCTGCCCAAAAAGTCAGCTTTTATACATTTCTTATAGTTGCTTCTAAAGTTTAAAGTTCTTTAACTTACAAGCAGTTCATCGTAATAAACTGCCATCCTCCCAGACTGGTGGATTTTAAGAACTTTACTCAAAATACTTGTGAAATGCTTGGGATTAACAATGACAGCTTCAGACATCAGGCAGAGTTAAAAGGCATAAGAAATAATTTTATTTATGCTTTTATTTATGTATGTATTGCCACCTGGGAGCTCTCGAAGAAGAAGGGTATTATAGAAATATGGTTTATTGATAAAAATTTGTGTCATAACTCTTAACTGGAAAAAGGAAAGGATCTATAAAAAGCCATAAAATTTCCTGAGATGGTGACTTACTGATGGTGTTAAGTATTCACAACAATAACAAAAGGACAGCTCTCATAATTGTTCTTGTGACCAAAGAACCACAGCAAGGGCTGACAGCTTTCTCAGAACTGACTACATAATTTTCCATAGTACAATTTCACCAAAGTTTCTGCCTCACCGGACAAAGTACTGCAGATTATCACAGGCCCTTATCTCCTAAATACCTTACCATCTCCTTACTCATGCAATTCTTTTTTTTTTTTTTTTTAAGAAAAAGGCAATCTGATACAAGAATGACTAAGAAATAGTAGTCTGAACTTCAGAAACTCATTTATTTGAATAAGTCATGCAAGGACTAGGAAATACTTCTTTTTATTTACCATATCAGAAGTAAGTCTAGACCTTTGTTGAGGTAAGGTACCCAGACTAAAAAGAATAAGAGGAAGCTCTCATTGGTCCACAGATGAATGGCTGAAATGTGAAAAACACTTCCTGTGGGAAACATTTAAGGGAATTTTGCTATTCAGCTGAGAGAAGAAAATTGTAGGAATTTACTAAATTTAAGCATAGAAATCACTTTAATTTCTGGGAGAGGGAAGGCTATTGCTGATTAATTTTTCTTAACTTTGTAGTATTATTAGAGACATGTTTCTCAACCTGGCAGTACATCAGACTACTTAGGGAGGTTTAAAACACCACTGCCTAAAGCCCATTCCCATGGACTCACCATAAGTCTGTGAAAATTAGAGGTATTCAAGCAGCTATAGTTTTTAAAAGCTCTCTCAATGTTTCCAACATGCAGATTCATGTTGAGAAGGGTTGAGAACCAATGAATTAAAGAATATTCACATAGTTGAAGCCAGCTGATATTTTTAGGGAATTAACAAAGACATTTTAGGCCAGTTTTTCTCAAACAAGGTCATCCGCTATTGATACCGTGTTGGCCCTGTGAGGCTCCAGGGCACAGGCCTTTGTGCCCCTCATTTCTTTGATTATAAGAAACAGCCTTCATTCAGCTTCCATGACCTTTCCTGAGTTCCAATGGGCAAATTCAAGCAGTTGTTAATTAGGGAAGGGATGGTTGGCGACCAGGGAGAAAGAGTCAAGTGCAGCCTTGGGGCAAGTTCCTGTTTACCTATCAAGGACACAACAATATCTTTGAGCTATTTTACAGATACTGAAATCCCCCTCCAGGTGGGAGAAGTTAATGATTAACAAGGGTATGCTACCCACAAGCATGTTGACCCAAGACCAGTTGGACCTGAAGATTGATGATTCTGACTCCTACTTACCTCACAACCAACCCACCAGAAGAATGTCCACAAGCTGCTTGTGCCCTCTTTGCTGATCACTCCCTCTTTGAACAATCACTATAAAATTTCTCACTATCTTCCCCAAGTTGGGACACACGATTTTGAGGGCATTAGCCCATTGCGTCTCCCTTTGCCTGGTAAAGCAATAAAGCAATCCTTTTCTACTTCAACCAGAACTCTGTCTCTGAGATTTGATTCAGCACCAGTGTACAGAGAAACCAAGTTTTGTGCATGAGTATTATCAAAATCATCTGAAGAGCTGTTTTGAAATATATAAGACAGGCCAACTTTGGCACACCTCTCATCTAAACCCATAATGTAACATTTTGACAAAGACTTTCTTTGACTAAACATTACTCAGGCTGCTCTGAGCCCTCTTCTTAACTAGCTTTGACCTTGGCCCTTGGTGGGTCTGCATAGCTCAATTTTACCAGGAATTCTATTAAGCCAGTTCAGAAGGAATCTGCCCAAATTCAATATCTGATCATCCTTGCTCTCTGATCACCCCAAAATGCCTTCAGTAAGAACTGAATTAGGTCAGTTTTGCCAGAATTTTCCCTATATTGATGTCTCCTCTTAGTAATTTTCTATTTACCAATTTCCCCAACTAACCTACTCTTTGGCTAAAAAATCCCCACTTATTCTTGTATCTGAAGCTGAGCTTCATCTCTCTCTCCCTTATTGCAATAGTCTTGACATCCATCAAGATAGTGGCAAGTCAAAGTTTCCTTGCCACTTTAGCAAGTTTCAGAATGACTTTTCTTTAACACGTGACATTCTGGGGCCTTCCTCCTCCTATGCCCAAACTGGGAACCACCCCAGTAGACCACTGAAGTGACATCACTCTAAAATGGGTTACCACTCAAGTATTACAAACTTCAGTTTCAGGTCTCAAGGAAAGAGTGCAATGGAAAACCATGTACATAAAGAAAGAATATGTGATTTTCCTCGCCCAAGATAGTAAACTGAATGCATGTGGCCCTGTGGTAAATATTGTAGGAATAAAATCCCTTTGGGATAACAGAAATGCAGAACTATAAAAATGTATAAAGGATTTGAGTAATGGTTTTGTTGGTAACAAGGTATGTACTAAAGAGAGAAAAAAGAGAGAGGCAAAAAAATAAGAAAAAGAAACACAAACCAGCACTTTTAAGAAAATACAAATACAATTTTAAAAAAGAGAAATGAATATTAAAGTTCATTCTTTAATCAGTTCTAAATCCAGAATACAATCTATGGAGAGGAAGCCAGGCAACAGATTCATGAATCAGGACAGACAGGTACTAACAGCTTTAATGAAAGTAGATTACCATACTTTAAGTATGTCAACAATTGACCTTGAGACTTAAGATTCCACCAAGCTTTGCTGATAAATACATTCACCTCCATAATAGATGCTGGCTAGTATTGAATTCTTCCCATATGATGCACATATTATACATTGAAATCACTTTGTACCATTTGTCATATAAAATGCTATAAAATAACATTAAAATGCATTAAAAATTTTTTAATTTTCAAAAATAAAAAAAGTGACTTTCTATCCTGATAAAATTAATGTGCCTGAAAGCTAGAGACTTAACCACATAAACTTGCATGGTTTCTTCCATTTGTAAACCTCTTTCTTTAGTTCATCAGCAAGTTTATGGAAAATCTATATTTAGACTTATTTTATAGTTGGGAAAATAGAGGAAGTAATAGCAAATGGACTTCCCAAGGTGTTAGAGAGGATGTCTATCTGAGTTAAAATTATAATTTATGGTCCCTTAATTGCTCAACTAATTACTGAGCCTGCTGTTAAAAGCACTAAGTTATACTATGAATATAAAGTTTGATGCACATTTCCTCTGATATCAAGAGAATTACATCAAATAGAAAGCTTGCTCTACTTTTTATGGGTATTTAGAATTGAATGTTGCATCAATTACAGGTAGTTTTGAGACATATGCTGCCCACACTATGTAGGATAACTTCTACAGGACTAATGGATATAGTTGTGAATTGTTTGATCTTTAATCTTTATGTGCCATTCAAATTATCTTTAGGATGCCTTGAACATACAGAATATACTTGCATCAAAGTAAAGAGCCCTGGAACACCAAAACACAAACTTACTACATGCATTAGATGGAAAAAGTGACAGAGCTACACTGTATTAAGCAGATGTTGTAAGAGTTTGAACTTTTGAAAGCATATTTAAAACATACATTCATTCAAGAAATATGAAGTGAATGCTTCCTCTATGTCAGGCACCATATGGGAATGTGCAAGAAGATAACTATGAGTGGAGAAATGATTCAATTTGACTTGTGTTCAGCGAGGATCACTATGATTGCTGGCTTGTGAACAGGTCTTAGGCAGTAATATGAGCTAAACTGTATCCCCTTGAAATCCATATGTTGAAGCTCTAACTCCCTGAAGGGAAGCAGAATTTGCACCCCCAAATTTATACAGATTATTTTAAGAAATAGCAGACTCAGGAGTTCTGAGTAGAAGTTACCCTTTGGAAGAGGAATTTATATTTATAAGGGAAATTTTTGTTTATAAGTGTTTAATGGGATCCCTATCATATTACCCATGACATTTTTCACAGAACTAAAACCAATAATCCTAAAATTTATATAGAACCATAAAAGACCCAAAGTTGTCAAAACAAATCTTAGGAAAGAGAACAAAAGACTTGGAAGCATAACCCTCTCAGACTTCAGACAGTACTACAAAACAACAGCAATCAAAATAGCATGGTATTGGCAGAAAAAGAAATATATGGATCAGTACAACAGAACAGAGAGCCCAGAAATAAACCCATACACCTCACTGACCATACAGTCAATTAATTTCAACAAAGGAGGCAAGAAGACATAATGGCAGGAAAAGACCATCTCTTCAGCAAGTGACCTTGGGAAAGCTGCACAGATGCATGAAAATCAATGAAAATAGAACATTCCCTCCACCATGCACAAAAATAAACAAAAAATGCCCTAAAGACTTAAATAAAAGGAATGATACAGTAAAAAAACATCTGGAAGAGAATAGAGGCAAAACATTTTCTGACATAAATCATAGCAATGTTCTTAGGTCAGTCTCCTAAGGCAATAGACATAAAAGCAAAAATAAGCAAATGAAACCTAATCAAGCTTATTTGCTTTTTCACAGCAAAGAAGACTATCAAGAAATGAAAAGACAACCTAGAGAATGGGAGAAAATATTTGCAAACAATGCAACCAACAAGGACTTAATTTCCAAAATATACAAACAGCTCATACAACTCAATAATAACAATGATAACAACAAGAACAACAACAACAAAACAAAAAATAAAAAATAAAAAATTATTCAGTTCAGTTAAGTTCAGTCACTCAGTTGTGTCCGACTCTTTGCAACCCCATGAATTGCAGCATGCCAGGGCTCCCTGTCCATCACCAACTCCCGGAGTTCACTCAAACTCATGTCCATCGAGTCAGTGATGCCATCCAGCCATCTCATCCTCTGTCGTCCCCTTCTCCTCCTGCCCCCAATCCCTCCCAGCATCAGAGTCTTTTCCAATGAGTCAACTCTTTGCATGAGGTGGCCAAAGTACTGGAACTTCAGCTTTAGCCTCATTCCTTCCAAAGAACACCCAGAGCTCATCTCCTTTAGAATGGACTGGTTGGATCTCCTTGCAGTCCAAGGGACTCTCAAGAGTCTTCTCCAACACCACACTTCAAAAGC
>NW_011494903.1:10971697-10972638 GCF_000754665.1 Bison bison bison | reverse complement strand
AAGTCTGACACTGTTTCCCCATCTATTTCCCATGAAGTGACGGGACCAGATGCCATGGTCTTAATTTTCTGAATGCTGAGCTTTAAGCCAACTTTTTCACTCTCCTCTTTCACTTTCATCAAGAGGCGTTTTAGTTCCTCTTCACTTTCTGCCATAAAGGTGGTGTCATCTGCATATCTGAGGTTATTGATATTTCTCCCAGCAATCTTGATTCCAGTGTTTCTCATGATGTACTCTGCATGTAAGTTAAATAAGCAGGGTGGCAATATACAGCTGTGACGTACTCCTTTTCCTATTTGGAAACCAAATAAATATTTCTGGAAGAATACACATAGATGGCCAATAGGCACATGAAAAATTGCTCATCCCAAATTATTAGACAAATGCAAATCAAAGCTACAATGAGGTATCACCTCACACCTGTCGAAATATCCATCATAATAACACTAAAATTAGAATTACCATATGATCCAGCAATCCCACTCTTTGGCATATATCTGATAAAACACTAATTCAGAAAGATTTATACACCCCAATATTCATTGCAGCACTTTTTACAATAGCCAAATCACTAAAGCAACCAAAATATCTATTGGCAGATGAAGGTATAAAGAATGAAAATATGGCATGTATGCATGTATATGTATATATAAGTTCACTTCTGTTCAATCGTTCAGTAGCATTTAACTCTTTGGAACCCCAGTGGACTGCAGCATGCCAGGCTTCCCTATGCATCACCAACACCCAGAGCTTACTCAAATCACGTCCATCAAGTCGGTGATGCCATCCAACCATCTCATCTTCTGTCGTCCCCTTCTCCTCCTGCCTTCAATCTTTCCCAGCATTAAGGTCTTTTCCAATGAGTCAGTTCTTTGCATCAGGTGACCAAAGTACTGGAGCTTCAGCTTCAGCATCAGTCCTTCCAGTGAATATTCAGGACT
>NW_011494903.1:10930788-10971189 GCF_000754665.1 Bison bison bison | reverse complement strand
CAGATAGCATGATCTTAGTTTTCTGAATGTTGAGTTTTAAGCCAGCTTTTTCACTCTCCTTGTTCACTTTCATCAAGAGGCTCTTCAGTTCCTCTTCACTTTCTGCCATAAGGGTGGTATCATCTGCATACCTGAGGTTATTGATATTTCTCCCAGCAATCTTGATTCCAGCTTGTGCTTCATCCAGTCCAACATTTCGCATGATGTACTCTGCATATAAGTTAAATGAACAAGGTGATAATATATAGCCATGACGTTCTCATTTCCAATTTGGAACCAGTCCATTGTCCAAGATCTGGTCCTAACTGTTGCTTCTTGATCTGCATACAGATTTCTCAGGAGGCAAGTCAGGTGGTCTGGTATTCCCATCTCTTTAAGAATGTTCCACAGTTTGTTATGATCCACACCGTCAGAGGCTTTAGAATAGTCAATGACACATAAGTAGATGATTTTCTGGAACTCTCTCGATTTTTCTATGATCCAGCAGAATTTGGCAATTTGATCCCTGGTTACTCTGCCTTTTCTAAATCCAGCTTGAACATCTGAAAGTTCTCGGTTCACATACTGTTGAAGTCTAGCTTGCAGAATTTTGAGCATTATTTTGCTAGCATGTGAGATAAATGCAATTGTGCAGCAGTTAATATTCTTTGCCATTGCCTTTCTTTGGGTTTGGAATGAAAACTGACCTTTTCTAGTCCTGTGGCCATTGCTCAGTTTTTCAAATTTGCTGGCATAATCAATGTAGCACTTGAACAGCATCATCTTTCAGGATCTGAAATAGTTCAGCTGGTATTCCATCACCTCCACTAGCTTTGTTCATAGCGATGCTTCATAAGGCCCACTTGACTTCACACTCTAGGATATCTGGCTCCAGATGAGTGATCACACCATCGTGGTTATCTGGGTCATTAAAATCTTTTTTGTATAGTTCTTCTGTGTATTCTTGCCACCTTTCTTAATATCTTCTGCTTCTCTTAGGTCCATAGCTTTATTGTGGCCATCTTTGCAAGAAATGTTCCCTTGGTAGCTCTAATTTTCTTTAAAAGATCTCTAGTCTTTCCCATTCTATTGTTTCCCTCTATTTATTTACATTGATCACTGAGGAAGGCTTTCTTAGCCTCCCTTGTTATTCTTTGGAAGTCTGCATTCCGATGGATATATCTTTCCTTTCTTTGCCTTTTGCTTCTCTTCTTTTGTCTGCTATTTTTAAGGCCCCATGGACAACCATTTTGCCTTTTTGTATTTCTTCTGGGAGATGGTTTTGATTACCACCTCCTGTACAATGTTACAAATGTCTGTCCATAGTTATTCAGGCACTCTATCAGATCTAATCTCTTGAATCTATTTGACACTTCCACTGTATAATCATAAGGAATTCAATTTAGGTCATACCTGAATTGTCTAGTGGTTTTTCCTACTTTGTTCAATTCAAGTCTGAATTTGGTATAAGGAGTTCATGATCTGAGCCACACTCAGCTGCTGCTCTTGTTTTTGCTGACTGTGAAGAGCTTCTCCATCTTCAGCTGCAAAGAATACAATCAATCTGATTTCAGTATTGACCATCTGATGATGTTCATGTGTAGAGTCGTCTCTTGTGTTGTTGGAAGAGGGTATTTGCTACAACCAGTATGCTCTCTTGGCAGAACTCTATTAGCCTTTCCCTGCTTCATTTTGTACTCTAAGGCCATACTTTCCTGTTACTCCAGGTATCTCCTGACTTTCTACTTTTGCATTTCAGGCCCCTATGCTGAAAAAGACATATTATTTTAGTGTTAGTTCTAGAAGGTCTTGTGGGTCTACATAGTACTGCTGAACTTCAACTTCTTCAGCATTAGTTGTGGAGCATAGACTTGGATTACTCTGATATTGAATTGCTTGCCTTGGAAATGAACAGGTTTCATTCTGTCATTTTTGATATTGTACCCAAGTATGCAATTCAGACTGTTTTGTTGACTATGAGGACTACTCCACTTCTTCGAAGGGATTCTTGCCCACAGTAGTAGCTATAATGGTCATCTGAATTAAATCCACCCATTCCAGTCCATTTTAGTTCACTGATTCCTAAAATGTCAATGTTCACTCCTGCCATCTCCTGTTTGCCCACTTCCAATTTACCTTAATTCATGGACTTAACATCCTAGGTTCCTATGCAAGTTTGTTCTTATAGCATCGGACTTTATTTCCATCACCAGTCACATCCACAGCTGAACATTGTTTTTGCTTTGGCTCAGCCTCTTCATTCTTTCTGGAACTATTCCTTCACTCTTCTCCAGTAGCATATTGGACACCTACTGACCTGGGAGTTCATCTCTCAGTGTCATATCTTTTTGCCTTTTCATGCTTTTCATGGGGTTCTCAAGGCAAGAATAATGAAGTGGTTTGCTATTACCCTCTCCAGTGGACCAGGTTTTGTCCTATGTGTATGTATATATATATGTGTGTGTGTGTGTGTGTGTATTTGTCATGTATGTGTGTATATATATATATACATATTTTACAAATATATACATTTGTCATATGTGTATGTGTACATATATATATATATATACACATATTCCAGATTAAATATATAAATATGTAAATACATTTATAATAAGGGTGTGTCCCTCTCTTACCAGGAAGAGAAGGATAACTATTTTTCTATAAACTCATGTCAATGTAGAAGCCAATGACAGAACTTCAAGCAACCTTGTTACTTATTATTGTGCATTTTCTCCCATAACTGGACTTTTGCCACTCCCCCCCACAACCATCTTTCCTTTGTCATTAGCTGAAGATTGTATTTAAAGTAATGGCTTGGGCCATGTGAGGGAGTTATTCAGTTTTCCTCGATATCTCCCTTGTGAACAGGGGTACACAAGTTTACTAAACTTCTAGTTGTTTTTCTCTAGTTAATCTTCTATTAAGGGGGGAAGGAGTCTCAGTCCAGAACATAGAAGGATACAGGATATATTATTGTTCTCTCCTATACTCTAATACCTCAGAATGTAACTGTATCTGGACACAGAGCAACTGAAAAATAGGTAAGGTAAAATGAGGTCATACTGATGGACCCAGAGTCAGACTCGACTGAGCAACTGAGCACAGCACAGTCAATATGACAAGTGTCTTTACAAAAAGAGATTAGACATGAACACACACAGAGGCATACTCACAGAGGAAAGCAAAGACAGAGGGAGAAAACTGGCCATCTACAGGCCAAGGAGAAAGGCCTCAGAAGAAACCAACCCTGCAAATATCTTGATTTTAGATGTCTAGCCTCCAGACTGTGAGAAAATAGATTTCTTTTGTTTAAGCCACCCAGTCAGTGGTACTTGGTTATGGCAGCCCTAAACTAATTTAGGGAGCAATCCAGCGAAGGAACAAAAAAAGTAAAGCTGCCTAGTTATTCTAAAACTGAAAGGGTAAATTTGAATTGGGAATATTGTTTTCTTTGTCTTATTTCCTTTAGTTAAAATTCTCTAAATTAAATAGTAATTACACTGTGGAGACTGGAAAAGGTCAGCTTTCATTCCAATCCCAAAGAAAGGCAAAGCCAAAGAATGCTCAAACTACTGAGCAATTGCACTCATCTCACATGCTAGAAAAGTAATGCTCAAAATTCTCCAAGCCAGGATTCAATAGTAAGTGAACTATGAACTTCCAGACTGTTCAAGTTGAATTTAGAAAAGGCAGAGGAACCAGAGATCAAATTGCCAACATCTGTTGGATCATCAAAAAAGCAAGAGAGTTCCAAAAAAAATCAACTTCTGCTTTATTGACTACACCAAAGCCTTTGACTGTGTGGATCACTACAAACTGTGGAAAATTCTTCAAGAGATGGGAATAGGAGATCACCTGACCTGCCTCCTGAGAAATCTGTTTCAGATCAAGAAGTAATAGTTAGAACTGGACACGGAACAACAGACTGGTTCCAAATACAAAAAGGAGTATGTCAAGGCTGCATATTGTCACCATGCTTATTTAACTTATATGCAGAGTACATCATGCAAAATGCTGGGCTGGATGAAGCATGAGCTGGAATCAAGATTGCTAGGAGAAATGTCGATAACCTCAGATATGCAGATGATACCACCCTTATGGCAGAAAGTGAAGAACTGAAGAGCCTCTTGATGAAAGTGAAAGAGGAGAGTGAAAAAGTTGGCTTAAAACTCAACATTAAGAAAACTAATATCATGGCATCCAGTCCCATCACTTCATGGCAAATAGATGGAGAAACAATGGAAAAAGTGACAGACTTTATTTTTGGGGGCTCTAAAATCACTGCAGATGGGGACTGCAGCCATGAAATTGAAAGATGCTCCTTGGAAGAAAAGCTATGACCAACTTAGATAGCATATGAAAAAGCAGAGACATTACTTTGCCAACAAAGGTCCATCTAGTCAAAGCTATGGTTTTCCCAGTAGTCATGTATGGATGTGAAAGTTGGACTATAAAGAAAGATGATCGCCAAATAATTGATGCTTTTGAGCTGCGGTGTTGGAAAAGACTCTTGAGAGTCCCTTGGACAACAAGAAGACCAACCAGTCAATCATAAAGGAAATCAGTCCTGAATATTCATTGCAAGGACCAATGTTGAAGCTGAAACTCCAATATTTTGGCCACTTGATGCAAAGAACTGACTCTTTGGAAAAGACCCTGCTTCTGGGAAAGATTGAAGGCAGGAGAAGAAGGGGAAGACAGAGGATGAGATGGTTGGAAGGCATCACCGACATAATGGACATGAGTTTCAGTGTGCTCTGGGAGTTGGTGATGCACAGGGAAGCCTGTTGTGCTGCAGTCCATGGGGTTGCAAAGAGTCGGACACAAATGAGCGAATGAACTGAACTGACACTGTAGAGATGGAGCATATTGTGTAAATATACAAAATAAAAGCAAAAGGCTGTATTACGATTATTTTCTTGATCTGATGTATTTTGTTTATGGGATTAAAGTTTTCCATATAATAAACATCACAATTTTTTTTAGTAAAATTTTAAAACCAATGCAAGAAAATGAGGGGAAACAAATATTCTATGACAAATAACTACCAGGAGTTTCAAAGAAAAAGTATAGAAACATAATTTCTAAGTAGGCCTTTCAAGTACCATGCCCAAGACACTGTCAGTCCAGTTGTAACTGACAGTAGGTTATCTTTATTCTCATCTTTGCCACTTCAGAATCTACTCTACACCCATTGCTGCTGTTGTTTATTCATTTAAGAGGTCAATGGAATACTGCAAAGAACAACCGTCCCAGCAGTTGGCATGGCTCCCAATTTTCCTTCTCATCTTGATTTGGGCTTAGCTTTTATCCATGATCTTTTGAATCAGGAGTTTAAAAATTGATGTTACAAGGGGAAGGACTGGGAAAGTGGACCCCAGAATGACTCTTTCATTTAAAGAACCAAAAACTCAAAATGCGTGTCTCCTTTCTCATTATTTGCATTCCTCACAAATCAACTAGTAACAAAGAAAGGGGGCGAGGAAGACATCTCCCACACAGCTGGTTATATATTGATAAATAAATCCAATCTTTCTCACATGCCAGAATGTGACCACTGGGGATCTTCCCAGTAAAACATTAACCAACTCTGTCCTTATTGAAACAAGGCAATGAATAACAAGGGAGGACTTTAGCTCTAATCTGAAGCCATAAAACAAAGTGTATGAGGCATGATAATTCAACAAGAAGGAGATTACTGACCCTTCATAGACTGGCAGCTCTTTAAATTAAGATGGCTCCTAAGAGAAAAGGTAAGGTTTTTACAGGTCAGGCAGCAGGCTGTCTCGTTCAAATTAAAGTTGAATATTAGTCCACGGAGTTTATAAGAAACAAAGGAAATATACATAAGGAAGAAGAGAATTCCCAGAGTAGTGCGGTGGAGTATCACAAAATCAGACAGACTTATGTATGAAACTGAGCTCAATCACTCTTCAATGGTCAGACAATAGGAAATTAACATTTTGAGCCTCTATTCCTTCAGTGGGTAACATCTACCTCAAACACAGATCATGGAGATAAAATAATATATAGAAAGCATGTAGCAGGACACCTGGCACAGAGAAAATGCAATAAATATTATATTTTTATTTCTTCTCTCCTGCCTTTACTATGAACCTATTGATAGTATTGTCTGTTATCAACTAATATTTATTGAAAAATATAAAGACAGACACACTTTTAAATTTGTCAAAGGATTCTCTAAACTCAGCATTAGGAGCCCAGAGTGACCTGACAAAGATTTCTAATAAATACACTTTCTTCTTCCCACTCCACCTTCCTCAATCCTTCTATCTTACCTATTTACTGCTGTAGTTTTCTAGAGTAAAGAACTGAGTCATTCTAGTAGCTGGTGAGAGACCATGGAAGAAAAAGGAAATGTTAGGGATAATATCTGAAACATGGGCATCAATTTTATAAGAAATATGCTGAATAGTAAATTGAAACTCAAAATGAAAATTAACTGAATGTAAAGTATCTGCATTTTATATATTTTTCTTCAATAGTCAGTAAGCCAGTCAGTCATTCCAGTCTCTCAGTCGTGTCCAACTCTTTGTGACCCCATGGACGGCAGCACGACAGGCCTCCCTGTCCATCACCAACTCCTGGAGTTCACATCCTCTGTCATCCTCTTCTCCTCCCACCATCAATCTTTCCCAGCATCAGGGTCTTTTCAAATGAGTCAGCTCTTCGCATCAGGTGGCCAAAATATTGGAGTTTCAGCTTCAACATCAGTCCTTCCAATGAATATTCAGGACTGATCTCCTTTAGGATGGACAGCTTGGATATTCTTGCAGTCCAAGGGACTCTCAAGAGTCTTCTCCAACACCACAATTCAAACGCATCAATTCTTTGGTGTTCAGCTTTCATGACTACTGGAAAAACCATAGTCTTGACTAGATGGACCTTCTTTGGCAAAGTAATGTTTCTGCTTTTTAATATGCTGTGTAGATTGGTCATAACTTTCCTTCCAAGGAATAAGCATCTTTTAATTTCATGGCTGCAGTCATCATCTGCAGTGATTTTGGAGCCCAAAAAAATAAAGTCTGCCACTATTTCACTGTTTTGCTGTCTATTTGCCACAAAGTACTGGGTCTGGATGTCATGATCTTAGTTTTCTGAATGCTGAGCTTTATGCCAACTTTTTCACTCTCCTCTTTCACTTTCAGAGAAAGCAATGACAACCCACTCCAGTACTCTTGCCTGAAAAATCCATGGATGGAGGAGCCTGCTGGGCTGCCATCTATGGGGTCGCAAAGAGTTGGACACGACTGAAGTGACTTAGCAGCAACAGCAACAGCTTTCACTTTCATCAAGAGGCTCTTTAGTTCTTCTTCACTTTCTGCCATAAGGGTGGTGTCATCTGCATATCTGAGGTTATTTATATTTCTCCTGGCAATACTGATTTCAGCATGTGCTTCATCCAGCCCAGCATTTCTCAGGATGTACTCTGCATAGAAGTTAAATAAGCAAGGAGACAATTTACAACCTTGATGTACTCCTTCTTCTATTTGGAACCAGTCTGTTGTTCCATGTCCAGCTCTAACTGTTGCTTCCTGACCTGCATACAGGTTTTTCAAGAGGCAGGTCAGGTGGTCTGGTATTCCCATCTCTTTCAGAATTTTCCAGTTTGTTGTGATCGACACAGCCAAAGGCTTTGGCATAGTCAATAAAGCAGAAATAGATGTTTTTCTGGAACTCTTTTCCTTTTTCCATGATCCAGCAGATGTTGGCAATTTGATCTCAGGTTCCTTTGCCTTTTCTAAATCCAGCTTGAACAGCAGGAAGTTCATGGTTCACATACTGTTGAAGCCTGGCTTGGAGAATTTTGAGCATTACTTTGCTAGCATGTGAGATGAGTGCAATTGCTCAGTAGTTTGAGCATTCTTTGGTATTGCCTTTCTTAGGGACTGGAATGAAAAGTGACTTTTTCCAGTCCTGTGGCCACTGCTGAATTTTCCAAATTGGCTGGCATACTGAGTGCAGCACTTTCACAGCATCATCTTTTAGGACCTGAAATAGTTCAGCTGTAATTCCATCACCTCCACTAGCTTTGTTCATAGTGATGCTTTCTAAGGCCCACTTGACTTCACAGTCCGGGATGTCTGGCTCTAGGTGAGTGATCACACCATTGTGGTTATCTGGGTCAAGAAGATCTTTTTGTACAGTTTTTCTGTGTAGTCTTGCCACCTCTTCTTAATATCTTCTGCTTCTGTTAGGTCCATACCATTTCTGTCCTTTATTGAGCCCATCTTTGCATGAAATTGTCTCTTGGTGTCTCTAATGTTCTTGAAGAGATCTCTAGTCTTTCCCATTCTATTGTTTTCCTCTATTTCTTTGCATTGATCACTGAGGAAGGCTTTCTTATCTCTCCTTGATATTTTTTGGAACTCTGCATTCAAATAGGCATATCTTTCCTTTTCTCCTTTGCTTCTCACCTCTCTTCTTTTCACAACTATTTGTAAGGCATTTTCAGTCATTTTGTTTTTTTGCATTTCTTTTCCTTGGGGATGGTCTTGATCCCTGTCTCCTGTACAATGGCATGAACCTCCGTCAATAGTTCATCAGGCACTCTGTCTATCAGATCTAGTCCCTTAAATCTATTTCCCACTTCCACTGTATAATCATAAGGGATTTGATTTTGGTCATACCTGAATGGTCTAGTGGTTTTCCCTACTTTCTTCAATTTCAGTCTGAATTTGGCAATAAGGAGTTCATGGTCTGAGCCGCAGTCAGCTCCTGGTCTTGTTTTTGCTGACTCTATAGACCTTCTCCATCTTTGGCTACAAAGAGTATATCAGTCTGCTTTTGGTGTTGACTATCTAGTGATATCCATATGTAGATACTTCTCTTGTGTTGTTTGAAGAGCGTGTTTGCTGTGACCAGTGTGTTCTCTTGGCAAAATTCTATTAGTCTTTGCCCTGCTTCATTCTGTACTGCAACACCAAATTTTCCTGATACTCCAGGTGTTTCTTGACTTCCTACTTTTGCATTCCAGTCCCCTATAATGAAAAGGACATCTTTTTTGGGTGTTAGGTCTAAAAGGTCTTGTAGGTCTTCATAGAACCGTTCAACTTCAGCTTCTTCAGCATTACTAGTCAGGGCATAGACTTGGATTACTGTGATATTGATTGGTTTACCTTAGAAATGAACAGAGATCATTCTGTCATATTTGAGATTGCATCCAAGTACTGCATTTCAGAATCTTTTGTTGACTATGATGGCTACTCCATTTCTTCTAAGGGATCCTTGCCCACAGTAGAAGATATAATCGTCATCTGAGTTAAATTTACCTATTCAAGTCCATTTTAGTTCACTGATTCCTAGAATGTTGACACGCAGTCTTGCCATCTCTTATCTGACCATTTCCAATTTGCTTTGATTTGTGGACCTAACATTCCAGGTTCCTATGCAATATTGCTCTTTACAGCATCGGATCTTGATTCCATCACTAGTCACTTCCACAACTACTTGGTTTTTTTGCTTTGGCGCCATTTTTTCATTCTTTCTGGAGTTATTTCTCCACTGATCCCCGGTAGCATACTGGGCACCTACCAACCTGGGAAGTTCATCTTTCACTGTCTTATCTTTTTGCCTTTTCTTACTGTTCATGGGGTTCTCAAAGCAAGAATACCAAAGTGGTTTGCCATTCCCTTCTCCAGTGGGCCACATTTTGTCTGTATTCTCCACCATGACCCGTCCATCTTGGGTGGCCCTACATGGCATGGCTCATAGTTTCCTTGCATTAGACAAGGCTGTGGTCCATGTGATTAGATTGGTTAGTGTTCTGTGATTGTAGTTTTCTGTCTGTCTGCCCTCTGATGGAGAAGGATAAGAGGCTTATGGAAGCTTCCTGATGGGAGAGACTGACTGAGGAGGAAACTGATTCTTGTTCTGATGGCCCTTCTGACAAATTCTTTTGGAGTGACTCTTCTGAAAAATTCTAAGGACAGAATTTCATAAGTATGTGCCAGACCCCAGAGATGGACCTTATAGACTATAGGTAATCAGAAATTATTTCAAAAAACCAAAATTAAGATTAGCAGAAATAAAGTGAATTAAAATAAGTGTACTCCCAAATTTAAGGGGACTTAGACTTTGATTTAGGCAAAGAATCTAACATAAGCTCAAAGAATAAAAAATGACATGTTGAAAAATGCCAAAAAGAAAAATGGCTTGGAAAAGTTTTAGGTCTTGTAGAAGATAAAGTTAAATCTTACCACTGGAGTAAGAATAAGGAAGAACAGACTATGCAAGTACAAAAAATAAAAGAATGGAGCTACAAGACAGAAAAGTATAAACAAGGGCAGCCTATAACAGATGGAAAAATGTATAGAAATAAAAATATCAAAAGAGATTGGTGAGATAAGAAAGAATCCACTAAGTAATTTAGAATTAGGGCTGGCAACAAAGGTAAATGGAATACATTTTGAAGCTTACAGCAGTATGATCAATATTCTGAGAGAATAAATATGATTGAGAATGAGAAGGAGACATTAATCTCAGGAAGTTACTAAAGTTGTGCCAAGGGTACCATCCTGAAGATCAAAAGAATTCCTGACATTCCATCATCTCTTGGCAATAGGAAGACAGAATCATGACCTCCATATAAATAGTATCCAAGGATATGTTAGTCACTGTTTTACATGAAGTTGACTTCTAGGGATGTCTACATAAGTTGCAGGGCCTAATGCAAAATGAAAATTTGTAGTGCTGAAAACAGGGAAATTGATATTTCCTTCCCTTGGGACTGCAGCCCCAGCCCACAGCAGATAGGTGTACCCCAACATATACAATTTTCATGCTGTGTTGCCCTTCGTACCTGGATGGGGGATGGGAAAGGCTCTCTTTTAGTCCAGGGCTGCTATGACAAATTACCATAGACTAACTGGTTTAAGGTCCATATAGGCAAAGCTATGGTTTTTCCAGTAGTCATATATGGATGTGAAAGTTGGACCATAAAAAAGGCTGAGTGACTAAGAATTGATACTTTCAAATTGTGGTGCTGAAGAAGACATTAAGAGCCCTTTGGATTGCAAGGAGATCAAACCAGTCAATCCAAAAGGAAATCACCTCTGAGTATTTATTGGAAGGACTGACTCTGAGGCTGAAGCTCCAGTACTTTGGCCACCTGATGCAAAGAGCTTACTCATTGAAAAATACTTTGATGTTGGGAAATATTGAAGGCAAGAGGAGAAGGAGGTAACAGGGGAAGAGATGGTTGGATGGCATTACCAACTCAATGGATATGAGTTTGAGCAAACTCCAAGAGATAGTGAAGGACAGGAAAGCCTGGCATGCTGCAGTTCATGGGGTCACAAAGTGTTGGACATGACTGAGCAACTGAACAACAAGAACAAAAGTGGCTTAAACAACAAACGTTTATTTCTCACAGTTCCAGAGGATGGAAGTCTAAGATCAGAAGGTCAGTGAGGTTAAGTTCTTGGTGAGTACCCTCTTCCTAGTTTATAGAAGGCTGTCTTCCTGCTGCATCTGCACATGGTGGAAAGAGAGCTAGGTAGCTCCTGGTCTCTTCTTATAAGGGTACCAATCCCATTCATGAAAACTCTACCCTCATGACCCTACTTTCCAAAGGACCCACCTTCAAATGCCATCACCTTAAGGTTTCAACATAAGAATTCTGAGTAACATAAACATTCAGCTCATTGCAGGCCTCCTGCCGAGTTGCCTGCAGAATACAGCAAGGTACTGACAGCCTGGGACACAGATGGTCATACCTTTAGCCCACTCTGAGACAGAAGGCATTTGCCTAACCCCTACCACAGGTTCGATCTCTGGGTCAGGAAGATCCCTTGGGGAAAGAAATGGCAAGCCACTCCAATATTCTTGCCTGGGAAATCCCATGGAGAGAGAAGCTTAGCAGGCTAGTCTTGGGGTTGCAAAAGAGTCAAACATGATTTAGTGACTAAACAACAACTTGCCCTGATCCAATGACCAAGTCCCCTCAGAAGCAACAGAAGGACTCAGACAATTCCCACCAACAAGACACAGAGAGCAGCAGTCTTGGTGAGACAGGGAATGGGAAGGCCAAATGGAACCCAGAACAGCTACTGGCCAGGATCAGGAAGCCAAGTATCTATTCCAGGAGGTTGAGGAAGCAGAGAAAGGGGTTCACACTTGAGTAAAGAATCCAGGACTCCAAGGCTCAGAGCTCCTGGCCCATCTATCATTGCATTGAACTTCATTTACAAAATACAAATTCAAAAATAAAATGATTAAGTAATTTAAGACTGCAGCCATAGAACATTAAACCCCAAGCATAAGATGCTCCTGAGCATAGACCCCTGAGCACAGATCCTATGCTCTGAAGCCCTGCTGTTCACATGCTCTGTGGTGCAGGAACTAGAGGCCAGATCATAGTGCATTTTGTTCCTAACTCCTTCCAATCTAGAGTAATTATTTCAATCTCCTGCCCACCTTGTATTTATAAATTGCCATCCCCTAATAACACATCCTTTTATCATTTTCCTTGATCTCTTTCCATTGTTTATGAAAAATATGAGATATCTATAAAATTTCTAAAAAGAGAGAACTCTTTATATATGTGCATAGATATGTTTGTTTATAAATACATGAAACCATGAGTAAACTTGTGAGGTGGCTACTGTTAATTAAAGTAACTAATCCATGCCCTGGCAAATGTCAGTGCTTGGGTTTGAATGTAGGCTACCAACATCTGTCCCTGAGACTTTAACCAGAATAGCAATAGTTAATCCATTGAATACACACTTTGTGTCAAACCTGATGACAAAGGATGTGGATTTTTTTTTAAATGAGCTCTTTTTATCATTGTTAATTATGAAATCACATACTTGCATAGTAATATCATCACTCCAGTTCTTTCTGCTGTCTATCTTCATGGAATTCTTCAAAATGAGGTCTATTTTCCAATCAATTTTTATTTTATTCTTTCAAAAGTATTTTTTCTATCATTGCAATGAGATCTTTGGCAGAAAGGAATACGGATGGACGTGCTCAAGTTATGGTCTTGAACCTCCAACTACTTCATTAACTTTAATGTTAATTGGCATAACACCTGGACTTAAATCAGTGCCCTTTTAACATTTCAGTTTTGTATTTGCCACAAAATCCCTATCAAAACTTTCTATTTCAGGCAAGGAATGAGATCTAATTATGGCTGTGATTGAAATATTAGATTTAATTTACCATGTTGAAAAAAAACTTGAAAGTTTGAACGGTGAAGAAATCCAACAAAATGAAAAGGCCACCTACTGAACGCAAGAAGATATCTGCAAGTGACATATTCAACATGGTGTTAATAAGCAAATTATACAAAGAACTCATACAGTTCGACATGACAAAACCAACCAAAGAAATGAGTGAAAGACCGTAAGAGACATTTTTCCAAAGAAGACCTACGGATGGCCAACAGGCAAATGAAAAGATGCTTAACATCACTGTTAGAGAAATGCAGATCAAAGCCACAATGAACTATCACCTTACACCTGTCAGAATACCTATCATCAAAAAGACAACAAATAGCAGATGTTGATAAGAATGTGGAGAGAAGGGAATACTTGTACACTGCTGATGGAACTATAAACTGGTGGACCCATTATGGAAAACATCATTAATATTCCTTAAAATATAAATATAGAACTAATACTGTTGATCTAGCTATTCCATTCCTGGCTGTTTATTCCACAAAAACAAAAACACTAATTTGAAAAAATATATCCACCACTGTATTCATTGAAGCATTATTTACAAAAACCAAGTTATGAAAGAAATCTAAATGTCCATCGAGATGAATTAATAAAGAAAATAAATGAAAAAAGAAAAAATACATACATATATATAAAGGAAGATCACCTGGCCATAAAAAAGAATGAGATTTTTGCATCTGCCACAACATGGATGAAACTAGAGGGTATTATACAAAGTGAAAAAAGTCAGATGAGTAAAACATAAATATTATATGATTTCACTTTTAGGTTGACTCTAAAAAACAAAACAAGTAAACACACATAAAACAGAAATAGAGTCACAGATACAGAGAACAAAGAAGTGGTTGCCAGAGGAGAGGACAATGTGGGAGGGAAAGAAATCGGTGAGGTAGATTTGAGAAGCACAAACTTTTGGTTGTGAAATAAATGAGTCACCTGGTATGAAACACACAGTGTAACAGTCAGTAACTGTGTACCATCTCTGTATGGTCACAGATCGTAACTAGACTTACTGTGGTGACCACTTTGAAATGTATGGAAATACTGCATCACTGTCCTGTGTAAGAGGAACTAACACAGTGTTGTAGGTCGGTTATTTTTCAAAAATATACAAACTCATAGAAAAAGAGATCAGACTTTTGGTTTACTGGAGGAGGGAGTTGGGGGAGGGACAATTGGATGAAGGATGTCAAAAGGTACAAACTTCCACTTATAAGCTAAAGAAGTACTAGAGATGTACAACATGATAAATGAAGTTAATACTGTTGTACATTATACATATGACAGCTGTTAAGAGAGTGAATCCCAAGAGTTCTCATCACAAGAAAAAAAAATAATTTTTCTATTTAATTTTGTACTTACATGAGATTATGCTTGCATGCTAAGTCGTTTTAGTCGTGTCCAACTCTCTGTGACCCTCTGGACTGTAGCCCACCAGGATCCTCTGTCCATAGGATTCTCAGAGGCAAGAACACTGGAGTGGGTTGCCATGCCCTCCTCCAAGAGATCTTCCTGACCCCGGGATCAAATCCACATCTCATGTCTCCTGCATTGGCAGGTAGGTTCTTTACAACTAGCGCCACCTGAGAAGCTCCATGTGAGATTAGAGATGTTCACTAAATTTACTCTAGTAATCATTTCATGATGCATGAAGTGAAATCACTATGCTGTGCACCTTTAACTCATACAGTGCTGCATGTCAATTATGTCTCAATACAACTAGAAGAAAAGGAAGTATAGACAAACTCAAAAAATAATTGAAATGTCTCATTTGTAGAAACAGGCAAAGATGGAATGTGGCCAAAAAAAGATGGCAACAGGTTAAACTGACTTGGGGGAAAAAAAAAACCTCATCTTTCTTCAGAATAAAAATATTAGAATAAAATAATTATTGCAAGAAATGGAAGACATTTGACTGACTCAAGATACAGAGAGCTAAACACAGAGGTGGGTTAAGAATAAATTATGGAGAAATGGTGATTAAAACTCTGTATATGTGAGGCTACATTAATATCTGATTACTGTTCAAAATGCCAGACACTGGTATAAAGCAGTTACAATTAGACATAGCCTTATTAATTAACAGCTTACATTTTCAAGGTTCCTCATTACTATAATTACTCACAACAGATCAGAAAATTTTTTTTTCTCACACCTTGCAGTGAGTCAGCATTAGAATCATAAATTTAAATCCTCAATTCTATCTTTAGTACCATGAACCAGTCTGACCTCATACTACTTGAATATATTTCCTAAAACAGACCAGCATATTTATAGTTAGGAACAGAGTTTATATTATTTGCACATGATCCACATAATATAATTTAGTGTTACAGCTTCTAATGAATAAACTAATATTACATACGTGAAAGAATACATAGCTTCAATACTAAATTAATAAGCTAAAAGTCAGCAAAATTTCGCCTATCATTCACTGAAGCATTGTAAATCAATGAAATGAAAAATATCAAGCTGTTAACCTAAGAAAGCTTATGTCTTCTATTATTATTCTATACCAGCTTATGGAAAAACCCAAACAAACTTTTTGGCCTACTCAATACATTATCATGGGAATCGGGTCTGTCATGTTGGTGAATTCAGAATTTTTTTTTAATCTAGAACACCTCAGAGTTGGGAGGTCGCTTTGCTTTGAGTCCAGATCCTACTTTTTAAATAAGGAGGAGCCTGGTAGGCTGTAGTCCATGGGGTCACAAAGAGTCGGACACTTATGAGCAACTTCACTTTCACTTTTCACTTTCATGCATTGGAGAAGGAAATGGCAACCCACTCCAGTGTTCTGGCCTGGAGAATCCCAGAGACCGGGGAGCCTGGTGGGCTGCCGTCTATGGGGTCGCACAGAGTCGGACACGACTGAAGCAACTTAGCAGCAGCAGCAACAGCATTCCTTAATAATAGGGCTTCCCAGGTAGCTCAGCAGTAAAGAGTCCGCTTTCAGTGCAGGAGATGTGGGTTCAACCCCTGGGTGGGGAAGACCACCTGGAGGAGGAAATGGCAACCTGCTCCAGTATTTTGCCAGGAAAATCCCATGGACAGAGGAGCCTAGCAGGCTACAGTCCATAGAGTCACAAAGAGTCACACATGACTGAGCAACTGAGCACACACACAGCACATTCCTCAATACTGAGTACGGAGTCTGGGGAGCCATGATCCCCAGAAGGAGATACCATGACGGGCAGGGAATGAAGCAAATTATACTTCTCAGTACCTTCTTCCCAAAAGAGTTTGATCTCATTTTTTTGGCTTTTGTTTTGTTTTGTTTTGTTTTGCTGTTTAGATTGCTAAAGTCATACTGTCATCTTTCTTTGATCATGTTCCCAGAAAATTCTGATGTATTTAAGCAAATAAATAATTTTATATCCATTGTTTCAGTGGGGAGAGGAAACAACAAAATTACTCTTTTCTCTGGATCAACATGTGCTCTGCAAAAATGGGATAAACAAAAAATGACCTGAACAAACTTGGAAGCTAGCCAATGGAAAAATTAAAAAGTCTTCTCTTTGATATATCTGAACACTCACTAAAGAGAAAAAAAGAAGTGTCTGTGTTAGTCACTCAGTCGTGTCTGACTCAGCGAACCCATCAACTGTGGGTTCCCACGTTGCCATGGAATTCTCCAGGCAAGAATACTGGAGTGGATTGCCATTTCCTTCTCCAGGGGATCTACCTTGGCCCAGGGATCAAACCCAGATCTCCCACATTGCAGGCAGATTCTTTACCGACTGAGCCACCAGAGAAGTCCAAGAATAGTGGCGTGGGTGGCCTATCCCTTCTTCAGGGGAACTTTCCAACCCAGGAATCAAACAGGGGTGTCCTGCATTGCAGGCAGATTCTTTACCAGCTGAGCTACCTGGGAAGCCCGGAACAAAAACTAAAAGTAACTTGCCCTGCTTCATCAATACCATGTTTCACTAGAAAGAGATGAATTCTTCAATACTGAAAACGGTGATCCCTCCCATGCCTGTAATATGGAAGTCTCTAAGAGATTCAAAATTTTCAAAAGATCCATTCCAATCTAGTACTGAAATGTTCCTTTCCTAAACCATAATTATGCATTTTTAACTGTGTTAACACCTAAGAAAAACCAATTGCATAAAATTTGCCATTTTTGGAAGGTTGCTTTAGAATAAGCTTAGATTTGCATTGATCTAAACTTCACCATGATAGTATAATTTTCTTTGTATTTTTTCAGCTTGTTCTATATCATGTGTATGGTTAAAATGATACAGTTGTGTTACTGATGAAAGCTTATTTCTTTTAATATGATAAAATAAAAATTATGCATCCAGTGATACAGGCCAAATTACTTTAAAGGGTTCTGGTCAGTAGTTGGGATTACTTTCTCTATCTAACAGCTACTATAATTTATTTTAGATGAACTTTCATATTTTTAAGGGAGAGAGGAAAATTCAGTAACAGAAGAGAGTCCAGGTAATCTCTATATACCCACAATTAGTATGATTCCAGATGATGTCTCAGAATTTAACCTCTGCTTTATCCATGAGGAAAACTGAGGGCCAGAGAGATTAAGAAGTGCAATTTAAAGTTATATGCCTATTTTATTTAGTTGTAGAACTGAGACCAAAATTCAGTTTTGGTTGATAAGCCTTTCCACAATATCATACTGCACCCCCTTTATTTACAAGATTAAAAATATATATTAATTGAGATGAGAAAAATTCAAAGTAACTAAGGGCTTTTATGAAACAAGTAGATTAGCTTTGTAAAGGAAGATTTTTTTTCTTTCTCACTATATTTCTTATGAAGTCATGCTTTAGATTTTAGGTTGGATAGTTTTGGGGTTTATTCCTATAAAGTTGCTATTGTTGTTCAGTCACTAAGTCGTGTCTGACTCTTTGCAACCCCATGGACTGCAGCATGCCAGGCTCCCTTCCTATAATGGGTCATGATCAAATTGGTAGATATGTGCTGTTAGAATGGTTATGTCCTAAAAGTCAAATTCCTTTGTTTCTCTTCATGGAATGTCTGCTCAGATTCTATTTTTCTGTGGTGTAACCCACTTTCTAAACTTTGTTACTGCCATAAATAGATCAATGAACCATAGTAATAAATCATTACCAGGCTTGCAAAATAAATCCCAAAAGACTATAGAACTATAGACTAAGAATGTAGTTCTCTAAGAACTAGATATAAGAGCAGCAGATAAAAGACAAGTCCCTCTTTGGGAACGTTAAAGTGGCATTGTCACATGCAGAGCTGCCAGGTGATAGGTGACAACACATATCTAAGATGCTGGAAGATTCTGATGGAAATGAGATATTACCAGAGTCCAAATAAGTCATTCCATTACAGACAGAAAAAGGGGGCTTACTAAGAATCTGGGCAAAATTAATTCTTTGGATAAACAATGGGCATCTGAAAGGTAGTTCACAGAAGACAGCTCACAGAGCAAGGGGGTGAGGATTAGAAAACGGCTCAGGACACCCAGCGCACCTGTTTTGCAGATTTCACACTTGGGCATCCTTGTTTCAGTTCTTACTCTCTGCAATGAAATTTTTGGAGAATCGTGCTCTAAAATGTAAATAAAGAACGCAGTGGCTGCAATAGAGACAAAGATCAGTGAAAACAGGGAGCCACAGACTCTAAGAGGGTCAAAGACCTTTTCCAGTTTAGAACGTCTATTAGTTCAACTTCGGAAACCAAGGGGAGATTTCATGAAATCTAGCAGAATTTAACCATAAAGAAAAAGAGAATAATAGCAATAAAGTTATTTTATCTAGTTTGCCATTATTGAACAATTCAAAGGTAAAGATACAATAGAAGTCTAATGATGGATTTAATTCAGGAAAGCCGTGCAAGAAAGAATATGACAAATATAGAAAGAATATAACATCATAGAAAATTAAGTTTTGAAGAAGAAATTTTCTCTCATGTACCTATGATCTAATAAAGAAATTATAATTCTTAACTATCCGCCAGTTTTTTCATTTTATTTTGGTTTATGATAGAAATAAGCATTAAAGAGGAAACTCAAAAGTATCTTTGTACTTCAGGTTTCTTTTGAGCAGAGAACTGTGACTTTAATTCCTCTCCCATATGTCTTTAATATGTAAGTCAATAGAATTAAAATCAAAATTGCTTTAAATAGCTGTCTGAACTGTCTGAAGCAGTGTTTACTCACAAAGTGTTTAGCCAAAATGTAAATTAAGTCAATGCAATATCACCATTCTTGAAATATCTTCTTTATGAGTCATAGTAACCAAGTAGAAAAGTATTTGTAAAAGAAAAAATAAACACAAGAAAATAAAGGGACTTAAAGGCAGATCATTTTTTCCCTGAAATGAAAATATTTCACAATATTTCCAAAAATAGAAAGCAGTCGTTTCTAATACACGTGAAAAAATAACTTCCATTACATAAAAAATATATATAGTGTTCAATAATACAAAAATAAACACGAGAAATCACTTATAGAAACAATAAAAGTAGATATAAAATCACAAAAAATATATATTAATCAACAATATGAGAAAAATAAAATAAGAATTAGGAAGAGAAAACTAAATAGAGTCAAAAAATGAGAAGGAAGATACCCTAGCATGGAGAACAGAGAAAATAGATACATAAACTGAAAATAATACACTTCCTTAGAGAAGTTACAAGAGAAAATAATTCAGATATAATAACCAAAGATATAGAAACATTTCAGATTAGAAACAAAATAAAGAAACTGAAATTTTTGCCTTGGAAAACTTAAAAACAGGAGTCAACAGAAATATCCCAATGAAAACAAATTTCAAGGACAAGTATCAAAATGTATCCAGAAGGAAAAGAATTAAAATAATTCCAGCCTCAGCTTTTTCTGAAAAAATAAATACCAGAATGTAATTATATGTACAAAACCTTCAATTTCAAAACAAGTATTTTACTGATTAATATTATTCTAGCTAAACAGCCCCTTGCTTCAAAAAGACAACTGGAAGATATTCTGAAATCTGATTCAGGATATTTATTACCCAATTATTTTTCACAGAAAGAAAAAATTTTTAGTATAAGTATGTTCTGTACCATATTTGGGACATACTTATGCTAAAGTAAATTCATTGTTTATCTGAAATTCAAATTTTACTGAGTATTCCATATTTAATATGGCAGCCCAGATTATACAAGGCTGAAATAGATTGGGAAAAGGAACCAAACTGGTTATACTTAAGAATTTTTAAATAGCTATGAAGTTAGGGGAGTTTGCTGGTGGCTTCCCAGGGGCACTAGTGGTAAAGAACGTGCCTTCCAATGCTGGAGACATGAGAGACATGGGTTCAATCCCTGGGTCAGGGGGATCCCCTAGAGAAGGCATGGCAACCCACTCCAGTATTCTTGCCTGGAGAATCGCATGGACAGAGGAGCCTGGTGGGCTACAGCTCTAGAGTCACAAAGAGTCAGACACAACTAAAGCGACTTAGCACACATGCACTGGTGGCCTAGTGGTTAAGATTCAGTGCTTTCACTGCAGAGGCCCAGATCAATCCCTGGTTGGGGAGCCATCCTACATACCATCCCACATGCTGCCTCAGTTCAGTTCCGTCGCTCAGTCGTGTCCGACTCTTTGCAACCCCATGAATCGCAGCACACCAGGCCTCCCTGTCCATCACCAAGGCCCGGAGTTCACTCAAACTCATGTCCATAGAGTCGGTGAGGCCATCCAGCCATCTCATCCTCTGTCGTCCCCTTCTCCACCTGCCCCCAATCCCTCCCAGCATCAGGGTCTTTTCCAATGAGTCAACTCTTCGCATGAGGTGGCCAAAGTACTGGAGTTTCAGCTTTAGCATCATTCCTTCCAAAGAACACCCAGAGCTCTCCTTTAGAATGGACTGGTTGGATCGCCTTGCAGTCCAAGGGACTCTCAAGAGTCTTCTCCAACACCACAGTTCAAAAGCATCAGTTCTTCGGTGCTCAGCTTTCTTCACAGTCCAACTCTCACATCCATATATGACCACTGGAAAAACCATAGCCTTGACTAGAAGGACCTTTGTTGGCAAAGTAATGTCTCTGCTTTTCAATATGCTATCTAGGTTGGTCATAACTTTCCTTCCAAGGAGTAAGTGTCTTAATTTCATGGCTACAATCAACATCTGCAGTGATTTTGGAGGCCAAAACATAAAGTCTGACACTGTTTCCACTGTTTCCCCGTCTATTTCCCATGAAGTGATGGGACCAGATGCCATGATCTTAGTTTTCTGAATGTTGAGCGTTAAGCCAACTTTTTCACTCTCCTCTTTCACTTTCTTCAAGACGCTTTTTAGTTCCTCTTCACTTTCTGCCACAAGGGTGGTGTCATCTGCATATCTGAGGTTATTGATATTTCTCCCGCAATCTTGATTCCAGCTGTGCTTCATCCAGCCCAGCATTTCTCATGATGTATTCTGCATATAAGTTAAATAAGCAGGGTGACAATATACAGCCTTGACGTACTCTGCCTAGCATGGTCAAAATATAAAAATGAATAAATAAGTAAATAGCTATAAATTTAGGCTACTCTGTAGAAACCATCATGTTGAAGCCACCATGATGGTACCAAGCAGTGACCTCCTCTTAAAATAATTCCAAGATGTCTAAATCCTCTCTATGGTTCTATTCTACCTGGAACTTCTGAGCACTTATAGTTTTTCTGACACATCCAGGGGCTGATTAAAATTTACTTACTCTGTATCATAATCAGATAATTAAGCCATGTTTGTAATTTGCTTTACTATCTATGGGACTTGAGCTGTATCATTGCTTCATTTCAGACAAAATTCCTGGAAGAATCTATTTTATCCAGCACAAGAGTCATCTTTACTCTAGCAGTCCAAAGTAGAGCCTATACCCTCTTTTCAAAACAAATATTCCTAAGGTCTTAATTTCTAGTTTACTACTGAACTCATTCTGCATCACCACCCTATAACCTTTTCCCCAAGGGACTGAAGTTTCAGCATCTTTCTGTTTCCTGAAAACTCCTTCTCTCTAAGCTTGAACTCCCTTTGTTCCCAGCATGCTCTGAAACACATTATCCCCTCTGGGTGGAACAACTGCTAGACTATGGTGGTGGTGGTTTAGTCATTAAGTCATGTCCGACTCTTACTACCCCGTGGACTGTAGCCCACCACGCTCCTCTATCCATAGAATTTTCCAAGCAAGAATATTGGAATGGGTTGCCATTTCCTTTTCCATTTCTAGACTGTATAAATAAACAAACTCCAGCCAACAACTCTCAGCTACTGCAAACCTCACTGAGAACACTTAACATAACAAACTGCATCAAGTATTATGGCAGCTATGAGTGTGCACTAAACTAAGAAAGTAAACCAAAATTAAATTCCAAGCATATAATATAATTAATGTAACGTGAAAGTCACTCAGTCATGTGTCCATGAAATTCTGTAGGCCAGAATACTGGAATGGGTAGCCTTTCCCTTCTCCAGGGGATTTTCCCAACCCAGGGATCAAACCCAGGTCTCCGGTATTGCAGGCAGATTCCTTACCAGCTGAGCCACAAGGGAAGTCAAAGAATACTGGAGAGGGTGGCCTATCCCTTCTCCAGCGGATCTTCCCGACCCAGGGTCTCCTGCATTGCAGGCAGATTCTTTACCAACTGAGGTACCAGGGAAGCCCCGATGTAAAACTAACCTTAATATTCATACTTTGTTGTGTCATAGGAAAAATAAAACTCTAATATTACTTTCTATTTGTATGTTTATTCCAGGATAGTGCTAAAATTGTAACTTGAAGCTTTTTAAATTTATTACTATAATTTAATAAGATTTTTAAAAACCTCAAGAAAATCAAGGGTTTTCTGATACATTGTGCAGTTAATTGATTAAATAATGATGATGCATAAATTCTCTAAAATCTTGAACTTTTAATTCACTTGACCTATACAGATCACCTATACATAGAACTATGCTGTATTGGGGAATATCAATACATAGCACGACAATATACTCTCCTTACAATTACAATCTAACTTCCAAAATAAGAATGTATTACATGCTATGAATAAAAATGTTGAAATGTAAAACATCTTCAGTGACAGTGCAACATTTTCTAAATTTTTCAACTAACTCCGGTTCAATTTTTTCTTATACATGTGCTTAAAAGAAAAGGTGCCATATGAGGGAAATTAATTAAGGATGGAATTAAAAATTCAGCGATACACTTGCACCCTGCCATGCTTTCTGAGATGAGCTCTTCCTAATCCTACTTATGCTTTTCCTCTCACCCTTCTGCATAACCAGGTTTCCTCAAGCCTTAATTACTACAGTTTGCTACATAGCTGCTGTATCTGTATGGCCCATTTTTTGCAACATCTCTCACCTTTTTACAGCTGATGAGTTTGCCTTCAAATGTCTACATTCTCCATTCGGTTCTGTCAGGTTCAATTAACCACTGCTGGTAACAATATTGGCTCTCGTGACCTAGTTGTTTCTCCGTCTCCTTAGTGACTGCCAAATGGAACAAATACACATAATCAGAAAATAAAGACTAAAGAAGCTATTTGTGCAAAGGATAAATTAAGGGATAATTGACTACCACACAGGGTAAAGAAACCATCAGCATACAGAGAATGCAATAAGTCCTTACCAGAACTCCCTTAACCTTTTCTACAGCTCACCTGCCCTCCATGTGCCCATAAGCACCTCCAACATTTTCATGCTTAAGAAGCTGCTCTGAGTCTTCCTTAAAATTGGGTGATTTTTTTTTGCTTCTATCACATTGTCTTTCACCCGTACTATCCACTCAGAGGTCCATAGAAAAAATTTTAATTGAAAAGCCTTCTAGAGGAAGAGGGCTATTGTGAATGAACTGAGTAATTTAATTCTTTGATTTCTGGAAAAGTTTTTAACTTTAAGGAGAAATGGAAATGTGCATCTGGTGTTTCATGGTGTGATAAGGGACATTTGTCTGTGCCCTTCAAAAGTATATGTTTTATAATGAAAAAAAGAATGAAGCTTTTTTTTAATAGGTCACTTTTATTGCACAGTCTCACTCTGCTCAAATCACACGTTGGTTGGTCCTTATGTAAGTATTCATAGCCAGAAATCCACCTGTCAAGGTTAATATCCCAAATCAATTAAACTGAGTAAAACTCAGGCTAACCTTCCTGTGAAGCAGAAAAATATAATAATTTAGTGCAATAAAAACTTCATACTTAGCTATAAAGCTGCAGAATTTTAAAGTGCCCTAGTTGTTTAATTAATGTAAATAATCAAACTTAACTCAGGCCCAAGCTCCCTTCTTGCTCAACAGGAAGATTTTTATCTAAATTATGGTAAAACTGTATCATGTCCTTATTTTAAATGGCTGCTAAAAAATTGTATTTAGAAAGTCAGTTTTCACAATGAGAAAATTTCTAAACTCCTTTAACTATATTTCAAAGCAATATCAGTCAGTTTTCTTGGAGAATAACAATCTCTCTTTTAAAATTTCATACTATTCAAATAGTTAAAGAATCATTTAATTTACAGATACATGGATGATTTCCAATTTAAAGAGATCCACAGCTTTGTTAAAAAAGCAAACAAAAGAAACAAAACCAAATAGCTTGCATATTGAAAAAATTATTTTTGTGAGAGAACTTGGGGGTTATAGACAGAAAAGTTGTGGTACAAACTGACACAAAAAAATTGATGAAAATTTTTATAAAGCATCAATAAGTGCAAAAATTACCACACAGGCCTTATATGTATTATGGTAAAGCCCAGGTAGTTTTAAAAGAAGCAAATTCAGGACTCTCAATCCGTGAAACATTCCTGTTTGTAAGTTTGATCTTCCATTGTTTTAAAGGATGGAGCATTGCAAAGTTCACAGGAGGAAACACAAATGGTATTTGCAGGCCTGAACCTCTGGTAGAGAGGCATCTGCAAGTAGCACAGATGCCATCCTACAGTGACGTTAACAAGATCAAGGATAGGACTAGTACAAAAAGCCGGCATAATTACAGGAAGAGGTAAATAGTCTTTTTTATTTCAAAGACTGCCTCTCCATACAGTCTGCACTTTAAGGCAAGAGCTTTGGTTATACAAAATGCACATGCTGACTAAACATTTTTTTAGAATTTTGTCCTTCACTAACAGGTCAGAGAAGAGCTATGACAGGAACAAATCACTGTCAATGGTATAAGATATTAGAAGTTGCCTGACTTCTAAACCTCCTAATTCTTTTGTTCTGTCTTCCAAGAAAGTTGTTTTGCCAACAATTTTTCAAATACCTATCACACTTGTTAATGCCAATTGGTGGCCAGAAACATGTAGATTAAAGGGGTAATAGACTAACTAGACCGTATGAGATGTACCTGGAAGTAAAATAAGGAATATGGAAATAGACTACACCCATGGAATTCCTGTAAAATTCATTTGGCTCTTCATTGATTCTCTTCTGCAGGAAATTCACATCAGACAAGAGATAGAGACAACACTGGCAATCAGCCAAGTATGAAATTCTGTATTTAGCTATTCTAAACTGTCACAATAATTATATGATTATTTAGCTTAACATGGTTTCTTGGATATAGAACAGAAAAGGAAAGAACTGTTTTCTGATTTGCTGAATCTAAAATGTCTGAAATTCTAAAGTGAGGTTCTTGAGCAGAAGCTTGGCATGAGCATATTTCCCTAAATGTATCAAGTGAGAAGCATAGGGATTGTCAGGAAATGGGGATTTTTTTGCACAAGGAGCAAGCATATATTTAGATCCAGAGTTGATTCACCTAATTGGTATGGAGTGAAGTAAATTAGCGACCCTAATGCAGACAGTTCAAAACCAGACAGTATGGGAGCAAGCAGGTTATGATCCAATGCTACATAATAGTAGTTGTGCCCTAGACGCACTTTCTGGTAAGAAGTTATGATAAAGCAGGCATGTGTCCCTGACCTTAAGAAGAATCATTTCTAGGACACTTTCAGCCCTCTACATGTATGATTTACTTAACATTTGCCTGCTTTCCAGAGCTTCAAAATAGATTTTTTCTTCAATGATAGAGAAAGGTTGAGCCACAGAGATATAATCTGCTCCAGATAATAAGTGAAAAGAAGTGCTAAATATGCCATGGACTTTCTCCCACAATTCTTCAGAAGTATGCTCTGTGATTTATAATCGCTTCAGAGAATCAGGCTCAAAGTAGGAAAGGGTGTGTGCGTAGGGCAGGGAGTACACTGAGTTAGGGAAAAGAGGTCAGAGGGAAAGCCATCCTTGTGGCAAGCTTCTTATTTCAGTCTAACTTGTAAGGAAAGCAAACCCAGATTTACAGACACAGAGAATGTCCTTAGAATAGAAAATGTGAGAACTAAAAGGAAGCGGTGGTCACCTAATCTAATCCCTCCCATGAACAGAAAATGACCCGAAAACATACAGAACTTTAAAGCACTCAGCGTTTCCAGTGATGAAGAGCTCTCTGCCATCGACAGACCGAAACCATTTTTGGACAACAATGATTGTGAGAAAGTACTACCTTTTACAAAACCAATATCTGCCTCCCTGTGGCTTCTCTCCATTGGTTTATTCCCTGGGACTTCATCCAAATTGCTGATGAAAGTATCGAACAGGGCAGGGTCAGTGGCCTCCCTCCAGATATGCAATGATCACTCAGTCAACATTCGTTTCTTAATCACCTAAGGCTCACCTAATTGTACTGTCCTCTGCGGGAAAGCGGCTCCCTGAAATTCTTGAGCTGCAGTGTAACAACCAGATCAAACTCAAAAGAGGGATTTGGCAAGACCATGCTGAGCAATTTCACTTTAGCTGTGAGTTATTAGCACTTTCTCTTTTAAGTACCAGCAGACCATCTTTTCCAGGATCTGGCTGGGGATAAAGGAAGGGTGCCAAAACTGATTCATACGAATCTCAATGCAGTCAGGGCTAACCCTAGGCCTGCTTTTTTAAAAAAATTTCAAGTCTCAGCATCCTTTAAAAGTTATAATTATATCATGGCTTCAGCATTCAAGAGGAAAAATTCATTTGACATTCAGTATCTCTATAGGACAAAATCTCTTATGAGACCCCCTACATTTTTAGTGATGTCTCAGAACAATAATAACAAAAAATGAAAATAAAAATTGTGCTAGAGCACCAACGGTTTAAGATATTGTTTTAGATCTATTTCCCCAGGATACATGCTTTATGTTTTATTTTTTATTTTAGTTGCTCTGTCACGTCCAACTCTTTGTGACCCCATGGACTGTAGCCCACCAGGCTTTTCTGTCTATGGGATTCTCCAGGCAAGAATACTGGAGTGGGTTGCCATTCCCTTCTCCAGGGGATCTTACTGACCCAGGGATCGAACCCAGGTCTCCTGCATTGCAGGCAGATTCTTTACTGTCTGAGCCACCAGGGAAGTCCAGTATATGTGTATTAACCAATTTTTTTCTTCATGCTCTTCCTTTAGTTTCAATATCTCTGTTCTCATGTTGAAACCACCCTGATTTTTTTTGTTGTTGTTAGTCCCCTTCACAATCTTCTCTTCCTCCAAATATCCATTACTATTGAAGGTCTCCTTGCTGCCTCTACATTATTTACTTCAATTATGTCCTCCCATGCTTCAGCAACTAACAAAAGCCAATAAGTGCCCAGATTTATATTTCTGGCTGATAGCCCCCTGGAGTCCTAGCTCTATGAGTCTGAAATCTATGCTCTCTCATCCCTGCCTTCGAATCATCTGGTCATCATGCTGATCTCTTTATGGGAGGCCCTTTCCTCCTCGCTTTTTCACTGACATAACAACTTGCTCTTCCTAGTGCAGCATAGATGTTCATTCACATATATTAACTGGCTAATACCTACCTCACTGCACTATATCTGCTATATGGATGATCTCCTCATCCCTAAACCATAAACTCCTTGAGGGCCAGAAGTGTATCATATTCATCTTTATATTTCTAAGACTTACAGCAATAAATGAATTATGCTAGGGGCTAAATAAAATATTAGTTGAATGAAACAGAATATGAAATGAGTTTCTCATGAAGCGGTTGAAGAACTGGTGCTTACAACTCAATCACTGAATACATAAAGCAAGTGCTTTTTCATAAGGTATTTGGTGTGCATGCCTACAAAGCATGCATGGCTTATCCTGTCAATGGCCTGTGCTTAATGCCCCCCAGGTCCCCTGGGGCATGCTAATCTGTGAAAGCACTGCACCAAAGTTAAAATCCTAGCAAGCGTGCACAGATAATGGCATTTAAAGCTAGACTTTTGCCTTCCATTTAGAATAGCCTGCCTACTGCATTCTCCCAGTAAGAAAAAGGAACATATGCCAAAGTTCATACAATTTCTTATTGAAATGTTCTGCAAGCTATGAAATGTAGCCATCTCTAAATAAACGAATTGTTGCATAGCATCCCAAAAAGTGAGGAAGAACCAGTATCTTTTGAATGCAAATTAACAAAGAGCATCTTATGTCCTGAAATATTTCTTGTGTTTTCTAAACTCCCAAGATTAAATGATGCAGATGTTTGTTTAGACTGCTAGAGATGTTAGTGACAGTGTTACAGCAAGAACCATAGTAACAGAGGATTCCAGGTCCTAAAGGGGCTACAAAGAAACATGTAATAAGAGGTTACAGGGACAAGCTATAAGGGCAAATGCTAAAATGATAAATGGCACAGATTTCCAGTAAAAAGAATGAAAATAGAGTTTTGTGGTGAGAGGACAAGCATAAAAACAAAGGAAATCCATAGGATACAGTGGCAGAGAATATCCCTCCAGGGGCATATCATATGTCATAATGGGAAATACATTTCATTAAAAAAGGACAAAGGGATTAGGAACCAAGAACGACCATGCTTCAGCTATATGATGGACATGGGTTGGGTGTTCTATATACAGGTTCCATTTTAATGAAAATACTTATTTTGAGAATAGCAGTTTTCTCTCTAATAAATTTTGGTGTAGACTGATGAGATGGCTGGATGGCATCACTGACTCGATGGACCTGAGTCTCAGTGAACTCCGGGAGTTGGTGATGGACAGGGAGGCCTGGCGTGCTGCGATTCATGGGGTCGCAAAGAGTCAGACACGACTGAGCAACTGATCTGATCTGATCTGATCTGAATGTGTCCCATCAAAATTCATATTGTTTAGTTGCTAAGTCATGTCCAACACTATTGTGACCTCATGGACTGTAGCCTGCCAGGCTCCTCTGTCCATGGAATTTTCTAAGAAAGAACACTGGAGTGGGTTGCCATTTCCTCCTACAAGGGATCTTCCTGACCCAGGGATCAAACCTGTGTCTCTTGCATTGGCAGGCAGATTCTTTACCACTGAGCCACCACAGAAGCCCATATGCTAAAGCCTTAAGCTCCAATATAGCATTTGAAGATAGGATCTTTGGGAAATTATTATGTTTAGATGAAGCCCTAAGGGTGGAGCCCCATGATGGATTTATGCCCTATAAGAAGAAGAAGAAATAGTGGGCTTCTCTGGTGGCTAAGTGGTAAAGAATCCACCTGCCAGTGCAGGAGGTGCAAGTTCAATCCCTGGGTTAGGAAGATCCCCTGGAGAAGAAAATGGCAACCCACTCCAGTATTCCTGTCTAGGAAATCCCATGGACAGAAGAGCCTGACAGGCTACAGTCCGTGGATCGCAAAAGAGTCAGACACAGCTTAGTGACTAAACCACAACAAACAACAGTAAATGAAAGGAGGCAAATTAGTGTTTCTCTGCACTCCACTTCCAACTCAGAAATTCTTGAAAATAATACCTAAATTATATCATTATGTGTCTTTTCTTTAAATTATGCATATTTGGATATTGGACATGGAAAGTAAATGTGCATGACATGCAGATGGTGTACAAGGTTATATGTGAGTTAAAAAAATACTCATTAAGAAAGAAAGTTTATCATGTAGGTCAGTAAGATAGGAGAATAAAAATGAATATGTACCTCTCTCTAATTACAGGAAGGGTTACATCTTTCTCTATTTCTTTTGGCATTCACGTACACAAGAAATAAGTCTTGAAGTCAATGAACATGTCTACTAGATTTAGAAGACATGATGCTGAAAACAGTTCAAAGGAATTCTGTTTTCTAAAGTAGAGATGAATATCTTAAGAATTAACAATATACCACACAACAGTGTCATAAAAACAAATTTGACTCTGCCATCATGCAGACTTGGATTTCTATTAAGTATGTCCTTTTTCCAAATCTCCTTAAGGCTCAGGTGCAATTAAAACAATCCTTACTGACAACAGCAGTGTCTTCCATCCAAGGCATAGGAAATAACTAGCAACAGCACAGATGAGGATAAATGTAAAGATTATATCTTAAAGTTTCACATGATGCTTCCCAGAGGGATAGCTTTTTTAAAATATATTTCAGGATATATAATATGCAAGTGCATAAACATAAAGCTCTCTGTTTAAGAATGCTCCAAGTGATGAGAGTGAGTGTGGCTGTCAGCTGTCAGCTCTACATGACATTAGGAACCCTCTGAAACACGATGGCACTGGATTTTTAGAAACTTAATTTTGCCACCTTTTAGTGATCAGAAGGGAAGGAAACCCATAACGCCCCCAGGCACCTTGCTCAGCTACTGGCATGGGGTGATTAATCTGCTCCACTATATACTCTCCACCGCATACCTTTTCCACTTCTAAGGAGGAGAAATATAAATGTCCAAGACCACAGTGAGCATTGTCACCTGCATCTAATCAAGGTGTTTATAACTTTCTGAAACAAAGACCGACCCCAGCTCTCCCTTCAAAGGGACACCTTTCCTAATCTGTTTGTCACTGTTGAAGGCACCACCAGGCTTTGCTCCCTACATCCTGTCAGCACAGGTTGACACCATTTCACGGATTGCACAGCACCAAATCCTTTATGGGTTTGCAACAAACATTAAAGAATAATATTCCCATGACTGCAAACACAGTGAGGAAGCACAGACGCTAAATCTCCAGCCCATTGCCATTTCCTTTTATGACAACTTGCAGTTGTGCAAATTAGTATAACTCCTGCATGCCCTGAAAGGAGCAGATATGAGTTTAGTGGGAGTTGTGGCTCATTGACTTTAGTGAGAGCGTATGACTCAAATCCTCCGAGTTTTATAAGGTGATGAGTTAGGTTAGGTTAAAGCAAACCATGGAGCATAATTTGATTGGTTTTCCTCCATCAGTGACGGATGCTTGATAATCACTTTCTGTCTATTATATCAATAAATCAGCTGCAATTCAATTTTAGTCTGTAAATAAAGTTAAATCAGGGCTATGAGGATATTACACGCCTGCATTAGCTACTTAGAGGTGTCATTACTGTCTGTGGTTATCGAGCCGAACGTAGTCATTTGAGTTTTTAAGTCCTAGTTTTAAAGAAGCTGAGACGAATTTGGGGAATGTTCATACAAGAAACACCATACACTCTGAGAAGTTTGTACCTGCCTGAAATTACAAACATAAATTATATAATACCACAACAAATAAGGATTTCTAGCATCATGCACTGGGCTTCCCTCGTGGCTTAGCACTAAAGAATCCACCTGAATGAAAATTCAGTGTACATAGGAGACACGGGTTCAGTCCCTGGGTCAGGAAGATCTCCTGGAAAAGGAAATAGCAAGCCACTTCAAAATTCTTGCCTGGGAAACCCCATGGACAGAGGAGCCTGGCAGGCTACAGTCCATGGGGTCCCAAAGAGTTGAACAAAACTTAGTGAGCAAACAATAAAAGCTTTAAGCACCAAATGGTATTATCTTCAGATTGTCGGCAGGTATGCAAGGAACACGATACAGAATAAAGTTAAACAGTCCTCACAGAATAGAGGAGAAATGGGCCAATATTCCCTTCTCAGCATGAGAAATTAAAGCTAGTAAAAAATCCAGTCTGTCAACTTGTCATGCTGTACTGTGCTCCCAGCTGGACCCCATCATAAAGGCAATATTATGGCACCTCACACATCGTGGGTGCTCAACAAATACTACAGAACGTCATTGCCAATCCAAACATGTGAGAAGACAGTGCAGGCTCTAAACCTCTGACATCACAGGACATGTCTCTATGAATGTGAAGCACATCAAGCTGGATGAAGGTGAGTGTCAGCCCAGGAGGCAGAAAGAGAAGCTGGCCCAATGTCTGTGAGAATGGTAAGAAAAAGGACAGCTCTAAGACAATGGAGACCACCATATTTAGCTCAACTTGTAATGACAGCTCTACTTGTAATGGCAGATCAATTCCTCGGCCTCCTGTGACCAAAGTCAACAAAATGAAATACCGGAGCATAATTTATACCAGTCATGTTTGACTTATCACACTTGCGTGTCAAGTTACTCAGAGGTATCCAGAAGGGTAAGTATTTCCCATTTAAACTGGGTTATAGAAAGTCATACAAGCACATTCTGAATAGAAATATATGTAGTATATACATTACATATATTCCTATGTATATATGATCACATGAATAAAAGATATTAAAGAAATCACCCGCAGTATCTGTTAAAAAGCTGAACTTGGCACATTTATGCTCCAAATTAAAGCTGAACAAGACTTCATACACATTTCAGGCTATTAACCAGAATTTACATTAAAAACAGAAACAGATCTGGATAGACACTGGAGTTTTAAGATGTGCTCATTTTCCTGTCTCCTGCTTAACCCTTGTGTTGTTAAAGCCACTTCCTCTAAGAATTAATTCTTTAAATTAAATCATCAAGTCTTAAACATTTTCTTACAAGTTTCCTTGGTTTTATTATGAGAAAAAGTTGAGGAAACCAGAGCTCACCACCAGGGTACTGGGCACCAACGTCAACATATTTAACATCTAATTCCACTGTTAAAGCAGCAAACACTGACTCTTCTGCAGAACCCATAGCACAGGACAGAAGAGCTAAAGAAAGTCAAGGAGTAGGCTTGAAAGAAATTCACATCGTCTGCATCTGCTTTTCTGGGTTATGTGTTAAAATGGATTCATGAGTAAATCCTGAGTGCATCTGTTGGAGACAAGTGCTTTACATCTAAAGGTATAAAAAAAATTAGTGGAAGGAAGTGAAAAAACTATATACATGGTACGCTTAGTCGTATCTGACTCTTCAGGATCCTGTGGACTATAGCCACCAGGCTTCTCTGTGCATGGGATTTTCCAGGCGAGAATACTGGAGTGGTTGCCATTTCCCACTCCAGGGGATCTTCCCAACCCAGGGACTGAACCCATATCTCCTGTGTCTTCTGCATTTTCAGGTGGATTCTTTACCAACGGCATCACACATATATTCAATACCTGGATTTTTATGAATAAATAAAAAGACAAATAATGTGAAGATCTATCTATGAGATCAAGAGGAAATACGTACAAATATATGCATGTATAAATATGAAGTATATATTTTACATATATATGGAGATACAGACATATATATAGAGAGAGAGAGAAAGAGGGGACACAAGTATCTGAGATACAATGATTAAACAAATTACAAATTTCAAGTGGTCCACTCCATAGTAATCACAACAGGGTGTTAGAATTAGTTACATCTAGGGACTTCCCTGGTGGTCCAGTGGCTAAGACTCCGTGTTCCCAATGCAATGGGCCAGGTTTGATCCCTGGTCAGGGAAGTAGACCCCACAAGCCACAACTAAGGGTTTACATGCCACAACTAAGAAATCCCACGTACTGCAACTGAGACCCAACCCAGACAAATAAAGAAATAAAAATATTTTAAAAAGTAGTTACAGCCAGCTTATTACACAGAAATTCCTGGAGTTGATGCCTTCTCCCACTTATAAATATGACCCCCTTTAAATACTCAACCAAAACAGTAAATGCCCCCAAAGAGTGTTTTAAAAAGATAATTAAAACATCGATCATAAAAAGGATCTTGTCGCTGTACCTCCCAGTTATCAAGGTCACATTAGGTTATGAGTTGGTACTGTTTTTAACATCAGGTATATTCAGCTTCACGGCCTGGGACACACTGTTAACACCCAAAGCTTTATTAAGCAGGTGTATCAAACTCCTCAGTTGCCATTCATCAGTGAGAAGAAGGTGAAGCTCACAGGCAGCAGAACCATTCCCCAGCTCCGCTCCCTCTAGCATTCAACAAATGGAAATTGCTGATCACCAGGCATCAGACTCAGTGCCCAGCGTGGTCCACACCTCCTCCACCCACCTGCAATCTAAGTCAGCTGTCAAGCCCATCCTAAGATCCTCACCTCTCAAGCCCATCCTAAGATCCTCACCTCTCAAGCCCATCCTAAGATCCTCACCTCTCAAGCCCATCCTAAGATCCTCACCTCTCAAGCCCATCCTAAGATCCTCACCTCTCAAGCCCATCCTAAGATCCTCACCTCTCCACAGTGATGCCAAGTCATGGGAAAATGTACCACTCTTTCCCACTCCAGTACTCTTGCCTGGAAAATCCCATGGATGGAGGAGCCTGGTAGGCTGTAGTCCACGGGGTCACGAAGAGTCGGACACTTACTGAGCGACTTCACTTTCACTTTTCACTTTCATGCATTGGAGAAGGAAATGGCAACCCACTCCAGTGTTCTTGCCTGGAGAAGGCTGCTGTCTGTGGGGTCGCACAGAGTCGGACACGACTGAAGCGACTGAGCAGCAGCAGCAGCAGCAGGGTCCCTTTGCACACACAGTAATTTCAGTTAACTTTGCCAGAAAACGCCATAACTAACTAATTTTGGAAAGCTGGTATTTAAGAAATTCATTCCTATTTTGCTTATCTGGCGTTCCTTACACTTATGAGCAACCATAGCTTATATTCAAAATCTTCTATTCTCCTTTCTGGGAAGAGTGCCATAGAGAAAGAATCAATATACAATCTCCTTTCTAAGGAAAGAATATGATAATGCCCTCTGTTTCGTTACACTAGCCACCAATCTTTGTCAAGTGGGGAACATTAACGAAAGTGGAAATGTCATACTCCGTCTACACAATAGAACCAACTGGGAAAGTGTTCTAATTTCTCTCTACCATTAGACACATGGCCTCTGCCCTGATATACGAAAGGTAACAAGTAAAGGATATGGAAATCTTTCCTTGGGAGACTTCTCTGTTGCCCAGATATTTCAGCACTACTAGAAATACTGATTACTTGCTTACAGCTAAGCTGGTATATATCACATTCACTGATTTTTCCTTAAAATAACAATAGAACTAATTCATAAACTGAGTAATGGCATCAAATCTTAATTTTTATCAGAGTTATGGAATTTAAGCATTGGAAGGAACTGTAAATGGTACCTTGTTCACTCCAATAATCTTGACAAGTTGTGGTTCAACTTGTCTATGGTAGGAAAATACTTCCCAGTAAAGTCAATTACATCATTGGACAGTTTTAATCATGAGAATTTCTTTCCTTTAATCAAAATATTAACAGTGGCTCCCCCCAGGGAGGTGAGATGGGAAAGAGTTGTGAAGAGGGTTTTCACTTCTGTATTAATTGAATTTTTCAGAATGAGCATATGAGCTTGTAACTCAAATAAGTAAACAGCAAGTGATTAAAAAACTAACTTCACTCAATTTCTACTCATTTATCCTTGTTTTACCTAATAAGGGCTCCAAGGAGCACAGAGAAAATGCTTTCCATTTGGTTGCGAGAAGACAAAGACCCAGTTCTCCTCAATCTTTGCTTCTTTTACAGACAGCTTCAGTTCCTCCACAAGACACTTTTTCTGGATATTGTTGGGAGATAATTCTCTGGAGGTCTCTGACATTTCCATACATCTTGTGAGCAGAGGCACATACTGCCACATTTCCAATGTTTTCAACAATGTCTGTATAATGAAAAGTCTTAGAAGACAGGAATAATGTCTCTCTCTGCAACAAAAGGCAAGCATCCCTATCACCCATTATAAAAGATTTGGGTTCCTAAGCTTAGGGTTCTTCTCCTGGAAAACCACCCCTGTAAGTGCAGGTGTCACCTGATCCTCTTTGCATTGCCTTGTGGCAACTTAGGCTCAGGGGACAGGCGCCAGAAAATCTGAAATTCTGGGTATGACTATTGCTTTTAGTAATAAAGTCCTTTACATCTGGTCCAGTATCTATGAAACTGTCAAGCTGACAAAGGAGCTTGTAAGAATGGTAAAACCTCAAGCCTTTTCCAGTCTCTGACAGGTATTATACACCATTGAGTTGAAAATGTGTTCATATTCTCTAGGAGATTATAATCTAAAAATGTCAAACCTAAAGTTTTGAATGAAATATAATTGGAGAAGCTTAAACAGTAGTCAATCATTTTAAAAATTAAGGATAAAGAAAGAGCAGAGTTACAGTAGTCAAAAAGTCTATTCGGGGCTTCCCAGGTGGCTCAGTGGCAAAAAGAATCCACCTGCTAATACAGGAGATGTAGGAGACGTGTGTTTAATGCCTGGGTCAGGAAGATAACTTAGAGAGAGAAATGGCAACCCCCTCTACTATTCTGGCCTGGAAAATCCCATGGACAGAGGAGCCCGATAGGCTACAGTCCATGGGGTTGCAAAGATTAGGACATGACCGAGTGACTGAGCATGGCACGCATATAGTAGTCAAAAAATCTATTCAGCAAAAAGTAAAACAGAATCATGGATATATATATATAATAAGGAGAGATGAAGTGTCTCTTCTGTGACTGTGAAAGGGGCATTTTTATTTCAATTATTTAAGACAAACTTGAAGGGCTTTAGAAACAGCAATGATATTTTTATCCCCATAAGCTGTAACTAAAAAGCTCCTCAACATCTTGCCTTTTATATTTGTCCATAGGATTCTCATGAATCATATCATTTTTGCTTATAGGGCTTCCTTCAGAAGCCATTTCCTAGAATGGATGTGGTAAGGTGGAAATATGGCAATAGCTGATTCCAATGGCTTGGAAGACTTAAACGGCAATCACGCTTTGCCACTGCCGAGTCATTTCCCTTCTTCAGCCAGCACTTGGGGAGCTCAAATTTCTTAAATTAATTGAGCACTTAATATACAGCTATAAATTAATCATATTGAAAAGGTGCTAATTATTTCATTAACTCCAAACCAATCCAATCTAAATTGTCACTTCTTTAGAGCACAACTGCTGAATTTCCTCTGTATTTAATCTATTGATTTAAACTATGCTATGAATTATATACACAGATAAATAAGATTTAGTTTCTGTCTACCTTTTTGGAAATTAAGCTGAAGGAAGTGTGTGAGTGTTTCTGATCATTTTTTTCCCTATAGCATATACAGCAGTAACTGTAATTTGTATCCATGTGAATAAAAGTGAGGTAGGAAAAACATTTTCATCCCACTAGTCCCAGGGCAAAGAAAAGCTCTTTGCTCTCCATTTTCTCCCCCTTTCCCATGAACATCTTGACTGGCAGGCTGGTAGATAATCCTGTCCAGAGTTAATGTGTAGTAACAGGATTGAGGGGAACTGACTTAGAGGCTTTCATCTGGGCTGGGACATATCGATGCCATATTTAAAGGTGTTTGCTCTGTTCACCTCCATGAAGATAAATGTCTGAACATCCAGCTTAAAAGCAAAAAGAAAAGAGGCACTCAGAGATGGCTGATGAGTTGTCAAACTGTGGGAAGGAGCTTTCACCAAAGAGGCATGTTTACTTTGTGCAGAGTAAAGGAGAAATGGAGAAAATAATTCAAATGCTCTTCCTTCTCTGGACTGTGTTAACTGGAAACCAAATTCTTAACAGGTGTAGAGGAGCCTCAGCTATTTTAACTAGTGAAAAAAAGCCCTCTTGATTAATAAGGATGATTGAATTCATCCTCCTGTGCCCAATAAAATGGGCCAAAGACCTGGCTGGACAATTCATTTGGCGATTCATCAGCTACTATGCTGTGAAAAAGATTCAATAATCATAAAATGCTATATAAATCTTTTATTAACATCTAACCTGATAGTTGCTCTTAAGAGTCATAATATAAAAATCTCGAGAGTAAGAGACTATCTAATGCATCTTTGTTTTCTTTCCTTTCAAAGATTAGCTCGATATATTTTCATAAGGACAATCTCAACCAATATATGTCCATGTGATTTTCTAGTGTAATTTGAGAGTTTACATGGTGGCACAATGGTGAAATTTAAGCAGGAAAATTTATAGACGAGGATAACACTTTCCTTAAAAGCCTAAAAGCTATTAATTATCCACTTGGTTTAACCAATGAGCCTGGGAGATAGACAGAAATAGGGTATTAGGAGGGTGTGGAAATGAAAGTGAAGGTGCCTCAATATCCATAACACCTAGTTTCCTTGAGGTCTGGATTTGCAATTTACAACTCTACTGAATTGAAATGAAATATGTTTTTTAATCAGTAAATAAATACACTAACAGTAATCTTCCAATGTATAATCATAAGCGATTTGATTTGATTTGATTTAGGTCATACCTGAATGGTCTAGTGGTTTCCCCCACTTTCTTCAATTTAAGTCTGAATTTGGCAATAAGGAGTTCATGATCTGAGCCACAGTCAGCTCCTGGTCTTGTTTTTGCTGACTCTATAGAGCTTCTCCATTTTAGGCTGCAAAGAATAGAATCAATCTGGTTTCGGTGCTGACCATCGGTGATGTCCATGTGTGGAGTCTTCTCTTGTTGGAACAGAGTGTTTGCTATGACCCATGCATTCTCCTGGCAAAACTCTATTAGCCTTTGCCCTGCTTCATTCTGTACTCCAAGGCCAAATTTCCCTGTTACTCCAGGTGTTTCTTGACTTCCTACTTTTACATTCCAGTCCCCTATAATGAAAAGGACATCTTTTTTGGGTGTTAGTTCTAGAAGGTCTTGTAGGTCTTCATAGAACCATTCAACTTCAGCTCCTTCAGGGTTACTGGTTGGGGTATAGACTTAGATTACTGTGATATTGAATGCTTTGCCTTGGAAACGAACAGAGATCATTCTGTTGTTTTTGAGATTGTATCCAAGTACTGCATTTCAGACTCTTTTGTTGACTATGATGGCTACTCCATTTTTTCTAAGGGATTCCTGCCCACAGTAGTAGATACAATTGTCATCTGAGATAAATTCACCCATTCCAGTCCATTTTAGTTCTCTGATTCCTAAAATGTTGACGTTCACTCTTGCCATCTCCTGTTTGACCACTTCCAATTTGCCTTGATTCATGGACCTAACACTCCAGGTTCCTATGGAATATTGCTCTTTAAAGCATCAAACCTTGCTTCTATTACCAGTCACATCCACAACTGGGTGTTGTTTTTGCTTTGGCTCTGTCCCTTCATTCATTCTGGAGTTATTTCTCCACTGATCTCCAGTAGCATATTGGGCACCTACCTGCCTGAGAAGTACATCTTTCAGTGTCCTATCTTTTTGCCTTTTCAAACTGTTGATGGGGTTCTTAAGGCAAGAATACTGAAGTGGTTTTCCATTCCCTTCTCCCCAAGAAAAAGAAATGCAAAAAAGCAAAATGGCTGTCTGAGGAGGCCTCACAAACAGCTGTGAAAAGAATACAAATGAAAGGCAAAGGAGAGGAGGAAAGATGTACCCATTTGAATGTAGCGTTCCAAAAAACAGCAAGGAGAGATAAGAAAGCCTTCCTCAGTCATCAATGCAAAGAAATAGAGGAAAATAATAGAATGGGGAAGACTAGAGATCTATTCAAGAAAATTAGAGATACCAAGGGAACATTTCATGCAAAGATGGGCTCAATAAAGGACAGAAATGGTATGGACCTAACAGAAGCAGAAGATATTAAGAAGAGGGGGCAAGAATACACAGAAAAACTGTACAAAAAGGGTCTTCTCAACCCAGATAATCATGATGGTGTGATCACTCACCTAGAGCCAGACAACATGGAACATAAAGTCAAGTGGGCCTTAGGAAGTAGCAGTGGCCACAGGACTGGAAAAAGTCAGTTTTCATAAATATTTTTTTAAATTTTATTTTATTTTTAAACTTTACAATATTGTATTAGTTTGGCCAAATATCGAAATGAATCCACCACAGGTATACATGTGTTCCCCATCCTGAACCCTCCTTCCTCCTCCCTCCCCATACCCTCCCTCTGGGTCGTCCCAGTGCACCAGCCCCAAGCATCCAGTATCGTGCATCGAACCTGGACTGGTGACTCGTTTCATACATGATATTTTACATGTTTCAATGCCATTCTCCCAAATCTCCCCACCCGCTCCCTCTCCCACAGAGTCCATAGACTGATCTATACATCAGTGTCTCTTTTGCTGTCTCGTACACAGGGTTATTGCTACCATCTTTCTAAATTCCATATATATGCGTTAGTATACTGTATTGGTGTTTTTCTTTCTGGCTT
>NW_011494903.1:10892021-10930688 GCF_000754665.1 Bison bison bison | reverse complement strand
TTTCTGGCTTACTTCACTCTGTATAATAGGTTCCAGTTTCATCCATCTCATTAGAACTGATTCAAATGTATTCTTTTTAATGGCTGAGTAATACTCCATTGTGTATATGTACTACAGCTTTCTTATCCATTCATCTGCTGATGGGCATCTAGGTTGCTTCCATGTCCTGGCTATTATAAAAAGTCAGTTTTCATTCCAATCCCAAAGAAAGGCAATACCAAAGAATGTTCAAACTAACACACAGTTGCACTCATCTCACAGGCTAGTAAAGTAGTGCTCAAAATTCTCTAAGCCAGCCTTCAGCAATTCATGAATCGTGAACTTCCAAATGTTCAAGCTGGTTTTAGAAAAGACAGAGGAACCAGAGATCAAATTGCTAACACTTGATGGATCATCAGAAAAGCAAGAGAGTTCCAGAAAATCATCTATTTCTGATTTATTGACTATGCCAAAGCCTTTGACTGTGTGGATCACAATAAACTGTCAAAAATTCTGAAAGAGATGGGAATACCAGAACACCTGACCTGCCTCTTAAGAAATCTGTATGCAGATCAAGAAGCAACAGTTAAAACTGGACATGGAACAACAGACAGATTCCAAATAGGGAAATGAGTAAGTCAATGCTGCATATTGTCACCCTGCTTATTTAACTTATATGCAGAGTACATCATGAGAAACTCTGGGCTGGAAGAATCACAAGCTGGAATCAAGATTGCCAGTAGAAATATCAATAACCTCAGATACACAGAAAACACCACTCTTATGGCAGAAAGTGGAGAAGAACTAAAGAGCCTCTTGATGAAAGTGAAAGAGGAGAGTGAAAAAGTTGGCTTAAAGCTCAACATTCAGAAAACTAAGATCATGGCATCCAGTCCCATCACTTCACAGCAAATAGATGGGGAAACAGTAGAAACAGTGGCACATTTTATTTTGGGGGGCTCCAAAATCACTGCAGATGGTGACTGCAGCCATGAAATTAGAAGATGCATACTCCTTGGAAGGAAAGTTATGACCAACCTAGATAGCATATTAAAAACAGAGACATTACTTTGCCAACAAAGGTCCATCTAGTCAAAGCTATGGTTTTTCCAGTAGCCATGTATGGATGTGAGAGTTGAACTATAAAGAAAGCTGAGCGCCAAAAAATTTATGCTTTTGAACTGTGGTGTTGGAGAAGACTCTTGAGAGTCCCTTGGACTGCAAGGAGATCCAACCAGTCCATCCTAAAGGAGTTCAGTCCTGAGTGTTCATTGGAAGGACTGATATTGAAGCTGAACTCCAATACTTTGGTGTTCCATTACTTCACCTGGTGTGAAGGGTTGACTCATCTGAAAAGACCCTGATGCTGGGAAAAATTGAGGGCCGAAGGAGTAGGACATGACAGAGGATGAGATGGTTGGATGGCATCACTGACTCGATCGACATGAGTTTGGGTAAATTCAGGGAGTTGGTGATAGACGGGGAGGTCTGGCATGCTGTGGTCCATGGGGTCGCAAAGATTTGGACGTGACTGAGTGACTGAACTGAACTGAACTGAACAATAATCTTAATAAACTCCTCTATGCAATAATCTAACCTACTAATGTCAGGGTAAGTATAGAAGCATAGTCAGGGTAAGTAAGAACTTCTTGACTTTTCTAACTAAATGTACATTACTGTTCTGTAGTTCTCTTACTATTGGTATTTGCTCTTAACTTTGGTGCCTTTTTTTCAGAGAGATATCACTCTCAGTTTTAAGAATGGCATTTTAAGAGTGCTAATATGCATAAAGGGGCATCTCACTGGCTCAGTGGTGAAGAATCTGCCTGCTAATGCAGGAGATTCGGGCTCGATACCTGGTCCAGGAAGATTCCTTGGAGAAGGAAAAGACAACTCACTCCAGTATTCTTGACTGGAAAATCCCATGGACAGAGGAGCCTGGAGGGCTACAGTCCATGGATTTGCAAAAGAGTCAGACATGACTAAACAACAACAAATATGCATAAAAGTGCAACATGCTAACGTGCCACTAGTGACACGAGACAACATATTATTATTATCTTTCTCCACAGGATATGCACTGATTGTGCCATAAACTTCGTTAAAGAAGGCATCATATGTCTTATTTCCTCTTAAGAACCAAGCACCGAGAATTGCACTTGAATCATATAGGGCACAATAAATATATACATGAATGGATAAATGAATGAGTGAGGTAAACTGATGAAACTATATTTGTAACTTTAAAAACCTTGAATTAGTCTATTTTACTGGATAGACTTTTACTGCATGTAAATTGTCTCAGGAGCATTTCTGTATAAGGCATTTCCTTCCTGGAATTCCTCCAAAATGCGAGCTCTCTGATTCTGACAACTTCAAATATCTTTAATGATTTCTTTAAAGAGCAATAAAACGGCAGGCTACTAAAAAGGAGATAACTGTACCATCCCTGCTCGTGAATGGACTTAGCAAGCATTTAAGGAGCCTTAACATCAATCTTCTGCAGCTAGATTTATAACATATCCATTTTATGAATCACTTTGACTTGGATCCTAAAGCCCCTAGGCACAATTTTGCAGGGAGTTCCTATGACACATATACATTAAACTGAAAAGCAGGAAATATGATTCTCCCAGAGGCTGGTATTCACCTACTTTGATTATTCTGCATAGTAAGTCAGGCTAGGTTGGCAGGTCATTATCTGATGGATATTGCCAACTACAAGAGAAAAACAGGGCAAAGGGGACTTACATTGAGTAAACCCAAATGCATCCAAGCCATTGGAAATATTTTACTATATGAAAGGCAAAAATTAGGGTTGGTGTCTTCAGCATTGATTCTAGCCTAAGCACTGCATATTCATTTGTGACTTTTTAGGGTATTTAATGAATTCAAGCGGTATGATGGTAAAATTAGGTAATAGACTTTTTATTTTGCCACTGAGATTGAACTATGACTTGTTGAGGTCCTCAGGTCTCCCTGAATAGGTAACAATTTCTAAAGACACAGATGTATTGGCCGAATGTGACCTTAAATGAGTTACCTATCATAGTTCATCTCTTAATAGTACACAAATCAAATACCTTTACCACATTGGTACAATTTTTAGAACACTGCTTTGATATCTACTCCTTGATATGCATATTTCCAAACCCATCACCACTCCCTCAAAAATCCTTACAATTAAATGTAATTGTAAATGAAATCAAAGGGTCATAGAGGTTTACAGTTGGCAGTTACCATGTAATCATCTTGCTCATCATTCCTTCCACTGTATCTGTCATTATATAGTCCCTCTGACAATTTCTGCTTTACTTTCATCATAAATGGGAAGCTAAGTAGCCAGGCAAGATGGTCTACCCAGTTACTAAGCAGCAGAAAATATAAAATGCAATTTCTTATTTTAAAAATCTTCCACTTCTACTGCACTTTTTGTAGTCTTTACAAGATGTTTTACATCATTCCATTCTATATTTACGATACCAACACCAATCAGAAATTGTTAATCTCCCTCCACATAAGAAAACTAAAGCTCAAAAATATGAAATAATAGAATGGTCTGACTTTCCAATTTCAAGCTATGTAAAAAAAAAAGTTTATAGATCTGATAAATATATGCCTTTGGTGTCTGCCTTCATTCCCTCCAAAATGCACCCCTGGCTTGAGGTAAATATTGCTTATTTCAATATTGAAGAAGTTCTAGAATTAACACATCCTTTCATCTACTGAGATCAGGGAATACAGTTGCTACCACTAGAACAAGAATAGTGTCAAAAGAGTTTCTCAGAGAACAATGTGGATTTGGCATGTGTATTTAAGATCCATAAAGAATATATTAAAAACTTATCATGTCTTCTCAACTAAGGATGCCACATGCAAAACAATAAGCTGAGTAATAAAAAATGCCTTTTGGGGAGGTTCTTTTCAATAACCTTTAAAGAAACAGGCAATAAATAGTATCTCAACTGCAATAACCATTTTTTTTGTTTATCTACTTTTATTGAAGTATAGTTGATTTACAGTGTTTTTTTTAACAGATCAGGATTTTTTATCGTGTGTCTATATTGTGTGTCTACTTGTTTATGTTATAAATTGCAGTGCCACAATTTGTTCTCCCCACCCCCTTTACATATTTATATTTCTCCAGATCTTTATTTTTTAATTTATTTATTTTAATTGGAAGCTAATTACTTTACAATACTGTAGTGGGTTTTGCCATACATTGACATGAATCAGCCATGGGTGTACATGTGTGATCTGAGAGAAGAGCATTGAAACATGTATATGATCATATGTGAAACAGATCGCAATCACCACTTTAAAGTAAACCTCAAAGAGTAGATTCCATGTTTTATAGTATTTTTCATTACCATAGGTATCCTTGAATGTGTAAGGACTGTTCCACCATTCAACCAGGAGCTACATATACAGAGCCCAGTTGGAAGATTACAAATTTTCCATCTTAGGATACAAAAGAAGTCATTTCTTCAATTAGAGTACAATGACACTAATGAACGCACTCTGGTTGTTCCCTTTCTTACAAGATTTTCTTATCTGGCAGCTCCAGCAATGTGATGAGAAGGTGATTTGCAAGTCTGATTTGGAACTTTTTGATCACCAGAGAGTAAAGAGTATAAAGTTTCTGCTTACAGTCTTGGGGACATTATAGAAAATTAGCTCTGGGAATGTATTTAAATTATTCAAATAGAAATATACTCTTAACTTTGTGATCCTGCCTTCTTAACCTGCTCAAGGACTATGATGTAAATGAAAACTTTTACGGTTATTCTCTAGAGATTTCTGTTTAGTAACTGAATCTCTTCAAATTTTCCATTATTCAGCTCTCTGGTCAGTGAACAGGCATAAACATAGAGATATTTTCAGAGCTTCAATATTCTATTCCCCTTCTTTGTGAATTTGAACTAACAGTTCTAAATAAGTTTTAATAATCAACTATAAGATTTTAATGTGAAAAAAAAGTTAACTGATTTACTTTATCATTTTGTGCACACACATAATGGCTTTCATCGTATTTCTTTCCCATACTGCCTTGATTTTAAAATACTGGACATCTTGAAAGTAAAATAATCACTCACATCATTAAAAGAAGTGTTATTTCTGGTCCACATATATTAGAAGATTAAAAATCCTGCTTAAAATGCTATATTAAGCAAGCTATAGCAGTAAAGTATTATTCATGAAACTAGACATAATGATAGAAGCAATCTACTGATAATATTATGGGTAAGTAAATGTGGAAACAGTCAGGAAAATATTTCTTTGCTTTATGATGCAAAACAAGAATATAGGCAGCCTATTGGTCCTTGAAAGACAGATGCATATAATGTAGACTGTTCCACTATGGAGCACATTCTATTAGACCAGTGGTGAGGCTGAACCTCATCAGTTTTTGGAGGGGTCATCTAAACTCCCTTTCCATCTGGGTGATTGAGAGCAGTGCCAGGTAGAGATTGGCCAGGTGCACTGAAGGAGAATAAGATGTCAGGAAGGCAAAAGGTAATTTGTTTTCTCCTCTGGGGTAACCTGGATATGTTCTTTTTCTCCAAACTGTTAAGTTTCAAGGAAATATGTCTACACTACGTTTTGAATTATTAACAAGTTTAACATCCATGTGCCACCTAATGCGGATGCATTTGGAGGTAGGTGAAGATCAATTTTCTGTTCCTAATTTTTAATTGAGCCTAGTGACCAGAAATGACCTAGAAGGCCTTCAGCCTCAGGAGGAAAAGCATTAAGCAGATCTGGGGAGTGAGATACTTCTACTGGCATGAATACTTTTTTTTTCAGACTCTGTCCCTGAATCTGCCAACATGACAATGCTCTTCAATAATAAAAAAGACGTGTTCCAGGCTTTTGCAATGATGACACCTGCATGACTGACAGCCTATTCCTGCACACCAGTTCCTCAACTCTAGTTACACAGCAATCTGTCAGCCACTTAGACGACATGAGCCCTTTAAGCCATTAAAGAGTTAACATGTTATTTTTTTAATCATGCCATAATTCTTGGGGTGGCAAAATTGCTCTGCACAATAAATAACACTACTTAAAGGTTAATTACTTGATTAATGTGTCTCTTCCTATGACACTTGCTCTTTATTTACACAGACAGAAGAATCTCCCACTATATCTTGTTAAATCTCTTTATCCACTTTCTTTGTTTGGTCCAAGAGATAATTTTTCACGGGTTCTCAATAAAGAAATAAAAATATTATCCTACTTTTCTGTTATTGTTATTGTTTAAAAGATCTGCTTTTATTATTGACATACAAAAAACTTGATGATTGAAACTGGATAAGCCGTTTTTTCACCTCCTCCAGGTGGGTAGAGCTGTGAATTATTTCTCATCATTAAGTAAAAAACATCTTACTTTTGGTTGGCATGACAGTGACATAAGAGCTCTCCTTGACTCTTTCTGAGGCAGCTGGAAAAATGAAACCCTTTCAGCTCAAGACACAGAGTCAATCTTTTACCCTCTCATTAACATTAAAGAAGGGCATGTGGGCAAATCCACGTACATGAGAATATACTTCATTTAGAATCAAACTAATTCCAGAGCAAAAAATAAAAACATAAATTAATGCCAAAAACTCAGGTTGTATTTTTGGAGAGTACTTATGGGTATTTAAAAACATGGTATCATCTATTTATTTCATCAGATGATTTTTACAAGATCAGGGGTAGCTCTATGGAAAGACTCAAGACTGACGGTGATGTTGGAATCAATACAATCCTTAAATAAAAGTAGTCTTCTTTTGCTTTCTTCCACCTCCAAAGATTGGTAAGCTTCCTGAAGAGATGGGCAACACACACGCTAATAAAGGAGAACTTTCATTCCTAGATTGCATTTCTATAAGGAAATACCCTCTATATCACTTGCATAGGATGGATCTTCCAACCAACTGTGGGTGATGGAATAGAATACGGTGGACTGAAGACAAGGGAAAAAATGGAAGACACAAAAAGGTAGAGGGGAAAGAGTAAAATGAGCAGAAAGGTTCTGGATACATTTCCAAAGGAACCAGCAGAATACGGCCGCTCAGATAGTGATGTTTTCTGCTTTTCTAAAACTTCTACAAAGCTTTCTCTCTCAATCTAATAAATCCAGTGAGAACGTATTCTTATTTGCCTAAATATTCATGTATTTCCTTTTATATTTCTTTAATAAGTAAATAAAATATGTACAATAGTAAGAAATGAGGGGGAAAAATATTTAACCAGCCAACTAAGAAACAGAAGACATTCAGAAATATTTTTTTATAAATAAATATAGAGAAGCTTGAGATCATACAGTACCAGGTATTTTTTAGAAGGGCAGAAGTTGGGAAAATTTTTGAATCCAGCAAACTAACATAATTTGCATCCACTCACCCTGAGTCACTTTACAGAAAGAAAAAGATGGAAATAAAATCAAAAGAATAGTCACTGATCCTGTTATATTAGTTTTCTCTTGGTGTATAATAAATTACCACTTACCTCATAGTTTCTGTGGGTCAGGAGTTAAAGCATAGCCTAACTCATTCCTCTACTCAGGGTCCTGCAAGGCAGCAACCAAGATGTCCTCATCTAGAACCCAAGCTCATAGGGTCGTTGAACAAATTCAGTCCCTTTCAGCTATTAATATATGACTAAGTCATTCAGCTTTTACAGATCATCAGCATTTTCCTTCCTCATGATCCTGTCTCAGTCTGTTTGGGCTGCTGTAACAAAATATTATAGACTGGGTGGCTTAGAAACAACCGAAATCTATTTCTCACAGGTCTGGAGCTTGGGAAGTCCATGATGAAGGTGCCAGCAGATTCGGTGTCTGATGAGTATCTGCTTCTTGGTTCATACATGGCCACCATCATGTCTGTTTCCCTACACCCTCTAGTAATAGGAGAGGCAAGGGATCTCTCTGAAGGTTCAAGGAGTACTAACTCCATCTAATCACTTCCCAAAGGCCGCACCTCCTAATACTATTACCTCAGGGATTAGGGTTTCAACATATGGATTTGGAGAGTATACAAACATTCAGTCCACAGAAGACTCTCTCCATATGCAGTTGCTATCATAGCAGCATGCTTCTTTAGAGTCATCAGGAGAATCTCTCTACTGCATGCTATAGAATGGAACAGAACTACGTATTTATGTGGATGGATGTATAGATAGATGATAGAGAGATAGGTAGGTAGGTAGGTAGATAACCTAATCATAGAAATAGCATCCCATCAGCATTATCATATTCTGTTGGTTAAAAGCAAGTTACAGGTCATGCCCACACTCAAAGGGAGGGTATTGTACACTGCATGACCACAGAGCTACACTAGGTCTATCTGCCATCTGCCACACACGTGGAAAGAATTTTCCACAAGTTCAGACTACAGAAAGCCTTCCTGTGTGTCCAAGGTGTCTTTTCCTGCCAAGTAACATTCTATTCTAAGGCCAAATCAGTTCCACAAAAATACTTATTTCTGGTTCTGACCACTTCCCAAAAAACAAAATGAGAAATATTCCAGTGTTCAGTGGAATGCAGCTGTTCATCAATGCATAACATTACCAAAAATGGTATGAACCTAGGTGATAACTGTTTCCAAATCACTGCTGCTTGACGATATTCTGAGACATCCTCAGAATGACTCCCTCATGTTTCCCTTCTCTGATAGAAATGGTTTATTATGTGAAAAGAGCTGTAAACATGCAATAAAATGGCCTTATGAGAAAGTTAATGTCTCTATTCAGGGCCAGGATGGTAAAGACTAGAGCCCAGTGGTGTGCTTCAACAGTTATTAGGGAATGTCCATGCCTCTAAGTGCTAATGCAGACTTCCTTGATATATGTCGCTTTCGAGAAAAATAGCAATGGCTCTCTTATCCAACTCACTGAAACTATCAGTTGATGGGCTGTTCAAAACTAAAATTGGCTAAAGCAAGGATTTTTTAAATGATGCATATCTTCCATAAATATTTTATTTATTCCAAAAACAAATAACTATCTTTTGCTACTATTCTGATCTAAGACCAAGACAACTTTTACTGTGTACTAGTCTACTGATTGGAATTTCCCCATTGTCTTTCCTCAATCAATTCGTCTATAATGCATCATCTATGATTTCTAGTTTAGTTTTCCTTAAAGTGGAACAAGAACATACAAATATTAACGAAGCACAGATTTTAAAGTAAGATTACAGATTTTACTATTTTATATAAATATATTATTCACACCCATCTGGTTAGGAATTTTCAGCACCTGACATCTACTGAGTCTTTCAAATGCCTTTGACATGGTTTTCAGAGAAATCACCTCCCTTACATTCATATTTTATGGTACTAAGTAACTAATTTTCAAAACCCACAAACCAGTTTACCACAGTTCAAGTAACATTAACACATTTAGGACCAAGCCCAGCTAGTTTTTGATAAGGGTCCTATGAAAGCAGGGAGACTAGGGAGTGGTCTACTAGCCACGGCATGCAGAGTACTTTGGGCAACAGTCGGCACGCTTTAAAAGAGGATGAAGTGTGTCAGCTAATCCAGATGATTGGTTAAGAGAAAGTCATTAAAGTCATTTTTTTTTCCATTTACTTAGATTTTATTTGATTTTTTTTCCACACTGTTTCATAGTCTTCTGGACATAGATATGTACATATTTTGTTAGATTTATAATTAGGTATTTCATTTTTTGGTGCTATTGTAAATGGTATTTCTAAAAATTTCAGTTCTAAATACCTGGAACCAACATAATTTTTTTTTACTTTACAATATTGTATTGGTTTTGCCATAGATCAACATTAAAGTCATTTAAAAGAGTTTCTGCCATCAACTGTCAAAGGTGTAATCGGTGTGCATGCAATGAACAATATTTGTTGAGCGCCTTGCATGTGCATGCTCAGTTGCTTCAGGCATGAACCCTAGGGATTTTGCAACCCTAGTGACTGCAGCCCACCAGGCTCCTCTGTCCATGGGATTCTCCAGGCAAGAATACTGGAGCGGGTTGCCATGACCTGCTCCAGGGGATCTTCCCAACCCAGGGATAGAACCCAAGTCTCTCGCACTGCAGGCAGACTCTTTACCATTGAGCCACCAGGGACGCTCTTGTTGAACTCCTACTACATACTATAATATGAAGGTATGTTCTAGCTCCCCATAAAGAGGAAAAAAGCATGATAGCTGCCCTTGAAGATCTTAATACATTACTCTGTGAGGTGCTACTGCACTTACATAATGTTTGTAGCGTATGAAGTGTTTCTATCTTTTTTTAACCCTAAAAAGCTTTGGATGTTAGCCTGGATTCTGACAGCTGCTGAAGAATGGTGAGAAATTCACTGAGTTCCTAAGGTTATTGCTTGATGATTTATGACTCATCAGTACTTAGATGAAAGTGCCCTGTCAAATTCATTTTTTAACACCAACAAATATGAGGTTGAATTGTAAAATAGGTTCCATTTAATCCAATTTCTTTTATGTAGTTATGCTCAAGGATGCATGAAGGGGCTTGTGTTATATGAGAAATTTTTCCAAAGAGTAGCAGAGATGAAAATTTACTCTGGAAAAACCACAAGGGAATATTTAATTCTCCTGAACCCTATATATAATCAGTCACCAAGTCATGGCACTCAAAACTGTCCTTTTCTCCCAACTTTACCATGTCATCAATTTAGTACATTCTTCCTGATCTGAAAAATTCTCTATCCTTTTTTTCCTGACACCAATCTTCTGCCTCCATCTACATCCATAGTGCTTCCAAAGATCACAAATCTATTTGTATGATTCTCATTTTCAGAACCCACTATGGATTTCAACACTCCCAAGAATAATGCCAAAGCTCCTTCAAGTGGAGACAAACAGGGCCCAAACATTCTATATGTACCATATTTTATCAGTATCAGCTATGATTTCTCCCACACATATAGCCTAGATCTAGCATCACAAATTCATCTCCATTCCTTCTCCAAGTACCCAAACATAATTGTGTAAGTTTGAATCATTGAAATTCTGTTCTGTGTTTATGCAATCCCCTTTTTTGTTAAAATCCTGGGAGACTTCCACTCATCCTTCAAGATAAAGTCTTTAAACTTTACCCAAACACTCCATGCACCATTTCTCCACAATATTTCAGGTAGCTCTCTTTTATTGCACAAATTTTGCTGCATGACTATTTCTGTTCTGTTCTGTTCTGTTCTGTTCAGTCGCTCAGTCGTGTCCAACTCTTTTCGACCCCATGAGCTGCAGCACTCCAGGCCTCCCTGTCCAACACCAACCCCCAGAGCCCACCCAACTCATGTCCATTGAGTTGGTGATGCCATCCAACCATCTCATCCTCTGTCGTCCCCTTCTCCTCTTGCCCTCAATCTTTCCCAGCATCAGGGTCTTTTCAAATGAGTCAGCTCTTTGCATCAGGTGGCCAAAGTATTGGAGTTTCAGCTTCAACATCAGACCTTCCAATGAACACCCAGGACTTATCTCCTTTAGGATAGACTGGTTGGATCTCCTTGCAGTCCAAGGGACTCTCAAAAGTCTTCTCCAACACCCCAGTTCAAAAGCTTCAATTCTTTGGTTCTCAGCTTTCTTTATAGTCCAACTCTCACATCCATACATGACTACTGGAAAAACCATGGCCTTGACTAGACAGACCTTTGTCGGCAAAGTAATGTCTCTGCTTTTTAATATGCTCTCTAGGTTGGCCATAACTTTCCTTCCAAGGAGTAAGCACCTTTTAATTTCATGGCTTCAATCACCATCTGTAGTGATTTTGGAGCCTAGAAAAATAAAGTCAGCCACTGTTTCCACTGTTTCCCAATCTATTTGCCATGAAGTGATGGATCCCAAACACTGGGTGGGGTTCTATGGAGACAGCGGTTAACAAGACCATAACAGTGTACTGCATGTTTTTATTCACTTGTTGCTCATATTATGCTATGGACTCTTTGACAGCAGACACATTGTATTCATTTCTATATGACTCCCAACTACCTAATGCAGTGTATACATACCACCAGGCATGTACTTGAGTTTACTGAATGAATGACTGAAGGGCTGATGCCATTAAACATAACAATAAAGTAGTTTTAGAAATCGTATCAGAAAGTTTCTTATACACTGTCCTCAGGGTTTTAGGAGATAAATGGGGGCAGCCTTCTAAGTTGACTAGCTCCCCCACTACTTTTTGTTACAACATAATTTTTCTGTTCTTACAGAATTTAAATTATATGCCCTTATTAATTCAAAAATCTAAATGAATAAATGTCTTCATGCTATTCCCACAACGTGTTGCAAGAGTTGAAATATAGTAATGAGCCCACCATTTGATATTGTGCACACATAGTATATAATCAGCTTGACATGGAACTTCAATGACTTATTTCTTTTTTAGTGAGCACTCTTAGGAATCGCATTTAAGCTTTCTAAATCTCCTGTTCAAGGTGAGGTAGAAGGTAGACTAATTCCATCTCCTGATACAAACATGAAACTTTTCATATAAACTTCAACTCAGGAACACAGTGAATTACTTTATGCCATGTGTCACCTTTACAATACTTAGTATACCGATGGTGTACTTGGTATGTGGTCAGAAACTTGTCTGCTCATTCTCCCTTTTAGTCAGTTGAGGTTTACATCAAAGCTTTTAAAGATAATTGAAGATCAGAACTTTGTTTACTCAATTTCTTGAAAATCCCATTTATCTTTGATTGTTATCTGGCACATCTTTAATGATAGGTGTTAATTTAATTGTATGTATTAATACCTTACCATGAGTGCAGCCAGCAGTTTTAAGACAATTCTTTATCTTTCAAAAAGAATAGAAATGAGAAGGGGTAAAGAGCCAATATTCCTAAATTAATCCATTATAAAAATGAATTTTCTGCTACTTCTGAATAATTGGCAGAAAACTGTAGTGAAACAGTAGCGGTGAGCACTAAAATGTTTTATTGACTTGGAAACATAGAGTTCCCAAGGCCAACCCTGCTAAAAATGAGCAATTCTTCAGGGTGTATTGCTTAAATAATAATTTGCTGAGTGTTTGGTTATGAAGGTAAATTCCTGAAGATGTTGGGACATTTTGATCATAAAAGTTTGTTATGGCTATTAATTTTCCAGTACTATTTTCAGACAGTTGAATCAGTGTCACGTGGACAATTTGAGAAGCAGGATTAGAAGAATCTAGGATTTTGTTGGGGGCAATGTAAATAATTTGGGAACCCAAATAGTTTATCATAAAAGCTACTTGGCAACAAGGGACCAAGTGATTTTTCTAAAAATTACTTTTATCCTGATATGACTAGCACAGTTATCTAAAAATGCAAATGCATAAAATTATCCTTGTTGAAGATCAAGAACTGGTAAGTTGATGGTACCAACTGAAAGGAAGAATGGAAAAATAAGCCATGGATTATTCCCGTAGCATAATGCATGCACATAGAGAAGCATGGAATAGACTGTACATATGAAGGAAGGTTTGAGAGAAGCTGACAGTTCCCATGATAGACTATTTAGTTGGGCTTAATATCTATCTTGATCTGCCCCTTGGTAGCCAGGCAAACAACCGCAGCATAGTTTTGTTTTGTTTTGTTTTAATGACTAAATGAAGGACAGCACAAACAAAAGAGAAAGCTGCTGCAGATCTCTGAGCAGAATGACAAGAAAAACAAAATTTCTTTTAAATTGTATATTCTTCACACTGCTCTAGCTTAGAACTCTTAGACGTCAAACTAGTGATGTTTCCAGAAGGATGTGCTAGTGATTATTGATAATCATGATTTTGATCATGATAATTATCGATAATCATGAAATTGAAAATAATGATTATCTGTAATTTCTCTTCAAAATCTTTTTTAAATCAAAGACATCCATACATAGACCCTCAATCTCCATCTCTTCCTTCTGCATATAAAGGGACAAAGAAGGAAAGAGGCAGAAACCTCTGAGCTTGAGATGCTGCTACAAATAATGAAAATGTAAGAGAAGAGGACAGAACTAATGTCTCCCTGATTCCTATCCAAGTTCATTATCAGTCTTGGGGTACAAAGTTTGAATAATAAAACCAAAATATTTTGCTGTGTTCACATTTACTTAGTAACTTTATTTATGTAACTAGCATGTTTCTTGGGTGAAGGCTGGGGATAATGCTTACCATTTCAGATACACAAGCACAATCTGAAGCATTGTAGACCACCACAAATCTGTCAATTATATTGTTTTTGTGTAAATCTGTGCTTCCAAAACCCTGGGAAAAAAAAGTATTCGCTTTGCTTATTAAGTACACCAAGCCTTGTTGTTGTTTAGTCGCTAAGTCATGTCTGGCTCTTTGTGACCCCAAGAACTGCAGAGCACCACCCCTCCCTATCCTTCACTATCTGCTGGAGTTGCTCAAACTCAAACACCAAGCGTTAGTTAGGACTTACCCAAGAACTGCAGAGCACCACCTCTCTCTCTCCTTCACTATCTGCTGGAGTTGCTCAAACTCAAACACCAAGCGTTAGTTAGGACTTACTGTGTTACAACTAACTGAAAGCCAGTCTGAATTAATTTAAGTAAAGAAGAATTACTGGAAGGATACTGCAATGGCTTTCTGAATCAAAGGAAGAGCTGGCCAACAGGAGGGCAGTTCTCACTTACAGGTACTCAGAGCAACACATCAGCCACCAGGCAGAGTTCTCTAGGATCCTAGGAAGCACCATTAAAACCGCCGTGAAGAGGGAAGCCACCCACGCTGTGCCCACTGTATTCTTCACATCTTAGTCCCACTATTTCCTGATGACGTTTTCCTTTGTTAGCTCAACACTGTAGGGACTAACATAGGGAAACAAAAAACAGACACAAATTTAGGATTACAGAAATAATCCTTCATCTACTCCAATCTCCTCCCCCCACCCAACCATATATTGTGTGAACTATTAGAAGAAATGTTGTCCAATTTCACACAAATACTGAGGAAATAAAAATCAACTTAATAAGACAATTAAATATGCTATTTGTGCCCCATAAATGTATTCTTATTTTATAATTTTAGTCCCACTAAATATTTTTTCCCTGTGTTTTAGTTTTTTCTTCAAACAATCCATATAATTATACCTATAAAAATATACATATCACATACCTTTGTACTTAGCACTTATCCGTTATTCTCTAGTTAAAAAGTAAAATAGTTTCAGAGACGCTAGTCTCTCTAACTTCTACTTCCCATAGCAGCCTTGAACTACATTCAGATGTTCAAAGAAAATGTAGCTCCTTTTTTTCTTATAATGTATTCAATCGTCCCCACAAACTGCTGGACCGTTGGGTCTGGGAACAAATATTAATTTGCCAATTATAGGACCACAAAGCAATCCCTTCAGGATAAATGCTTAGGTTTTTAGATTTCTGTTCCTCTCCCTCACTTTTACCTGTTCCTGTTCAGGGGATGGTAACTGGATCCTCCCTGGTCCCTGCTGGAGAATGACTAGTTGAGTCTGCTTGCAAGACTGGTAGCCATCAAAGTGGCTGGTCCCACATGGGCAGGGAACATCATATGTGTACCCAGAGTCATCGTTAATCCATAGTCCTGGCTGCTTGCCCCATGAAAGTTGCCCATACTCTGAAATCTTAAGCCCTATCCCAGGTCTTGCTTGGCCCCTTGCCCTTCCATCTCATGCTCATTTATCTCATTGCTGCTGCTAAGCTGCTAAGTCACTTCAGTCGTGTCCGACTCTGTGCGACCCCATAGATGGCAGCCCACCAGGCTCCGCCATCCCTGGGATTCTCCAGGCAAGAACACTGGAGTGGGTTGCCATTTCCTTCTCCAATGCATGAAAGTGAAAGGTGAAAGTGAAGTCGCTCAGTCGTGTCCGACTCTTAGGGACCCCATGGACTGCAGCCTACCAGGCTCCTCCGTCCATGGTATTTTCCAAGCAAGAGTACTGGAGTGGGGTGCCATTGCCTTCCCTGCCAAAACCCAGCCTTCTTGGGATGCTGGAGAACTGTGGGGAACTGCTATTGAGGAAGCATGCGTTTGACCTCTCCAAACTTCAAGAGTCTCACCTTCCCTCCAGCTTTTGGAAATAGTTTAAGTATTCTTGTGACTGAAGGAAAGCAGGGCTCTGTGAGCCTGAGATCCCCTTATTTCTGGGTTTTTCTCCCAACAATTCTCAGAATCAAGGAGGGAAAAGCCAAGCTTCTCCTCTCTCTTTGGTATCTTTAGTTTTTTGACACTACAGAAGAATCTCTGATATAGACACACTACTTAAGAGAAATATGTTTTGAACCAATAGATTCTTCTAAAATTGCAGTCACCATCTTTCTGGTCCCCAATGCATACCCAAAGTTCTGGCCACCTTACCCTCTGTCTTTCTGTACATCATCCCCTTCACTTTGGAACATACCTGTTCGATGTATTCCTACACCTGAGTAACCCTTGCGTGTCCTCTGACACACATCTGAAGGAGATCTCTTCCAGATAACTTTTCTTGCTTTATGCAAGCCCAGGCTGGAATAGCAGCTCCTTTCAGAGCATCCTGTACTTTATTTTCAGTCTTGGGGCTGCTGTCTTTAACAGTGTTAAGAAGTAGAAATGTAAACACAAGCCACAAATTCAAGCTGCATATGTAATTTTAAGTTTTGTAGTACCCATATTTTTTAAAATTAAATAGAAATAAGTGAAATTATTTAGTCATATAGTTTATTTAACCCAATATCAAAAGCATCATTTCAAGATGTAATCAGTATGAAAATTATTAGTGAGTTTTTTCTGTCATTTCAAATCTTCAAAATTCAGTGTAAATTTACATTTATAGCACATTTCAGTGTCAGTCAGTCAGTCAGTTCAGTCACTTAGTCGTGTCCAACTCTTTGCAACCCCATGGAATGCAGCATGCCAGGCTTCCCTGTCCATCACCAACTCCCGGAGCTCACTCAAACTCATGTCCATTGAGTCGGTGATGCCATCCAACCATCTCATCCTCTGTTGTCCTCTTCACCTCCCAACTTCAATCTTTCACAGCATCAGGGTCTTTTCAAATGAATCAGTTCTTCACAACAGGTGGCCAAAGTATTGGAGTTTCAGCTTCAGCAGTAGTCCTGCTAATGAATATTCAGGACTGATTTTCTTTAGGATGGACTGGTTGGATCTCCTTGCAGTCCAAAGGACTCTCAAGAGTCTTCTCCAACACCACAGCTCAAAAGCATCAATTCTTCAGCACTCAACTTTCTTCACAGTCCAACTCTCACATCCACACATGACTACTGGAAAAACCATAGCTTTGACTAGATGGACCTTTGTTGGCAAAGTAACGTCTCTGCTTTTTAATACGCTGTCTAGGTTGGTTACAACTTTTCTTCCAAGGAGCAAGCGTCTTTTAATTTCATGGCTGCAGTCACCATCTGCAGTGAGTTTGGAGCCCAAAAAGATAAAGTCTGTCACTATTTCCATTGTTTCCCTCTATTTGCCATGAAGTGATGGGACCAAATGGCATGATCTTCGTTTTCTGAATGTTGAGCTTTAAGGCAAATTTTTCACTCTCCTCTTTCACTTTCATAAAGAAGTTCTTTAGTTCTTTTTCGCTTTCTGCCATAAGGGTGGTGTCATCTGAGATTATTGATATTTCTACAAGCAATCTTGATTGCAGCCTGTGCTTCATGCAGCCCAGCATTTCTCATGACATACTCTGCAAATAAGTTAAATGAGCAGGGAGACAAAACGTACTCCTTTTCCTATTTGGAACCAGTCTGTTGTTCCATGTCCAGTTCTAAATGTTGCTTCTTGACCTGTATACAGATTTCTCAGGAGGCAGGTAAGGTGGTCTGATATTCCCATCTCTTTCAGAATTTTCCACGATTTGTGGTGATCCACACAGTTAAAGACTTTGGTATAGTCAATAAAGGAGAAGTAGATGTGTTTCTGGAATTCTCTTGCTTTTTTGATGATCCAGCGTATGTTGGCAATTTGATCTCTGGTTCCTCTGCCTTTTCTAAAACCAGCTTGAACATCTGGAAGTTCATGGTTCACATACTGTTGAAGCCTGGTTTGGAGAATTTTGAGCATTACTTTGCTAGCGTGTGAGATGAGTGCAATTGTAGAGTAGTTTGAGCATCCTTTGGCATTGCCTTTCTTTGGGATTGGAATGAAAACTGACATTTTCCAGTCCTGTCGCCACTGCTGAGTTTTACAAATTTGCTGGCGTATTGACTGCGGCACTTTCACAGCATGATCTTTTAGGATTTGATAAAGCTCAACTGTAATTTTGTCACCTCCGACAAGCTCTGTTCATAGTGATGCTTCATAAGGCCCACTTGATTTCGCATTCCCAGGATGTCTGGTTCTAGGTGAGTGATCACATCATCGCAGTTATCTGGGTCATGGAGATATTTGTTATATAGTTCTTCTATGTATTCTTGCCACCTCTTCTTAATATCTTCTGCTTCTGTTAGGTACATACCATTTTTTTCCTTTATTGTGCCCATCTTTGCATGAAATGTTCCCTTGGTATTTCTAATTTTCTTAAAGAGATCTCTAGTCTTTCCTATTCTGTTGTTTTCCCCTATTTCTTTGCACTGATCACTGAGGAAGGCTTTCTTATCTCTCCTTGCTACTCTTTGGAACTCTGCATTCAAATGGGTATATCTTTTATTCTCTCCTTTGCCTTTTGCTTCTCTTCTTTTCTCAGCTCTTTGTAAGGCCTCGTCAGACAACCATTTTGCCTTTTCACACTTCTTTTTCTTGGCGATGGTCACAAATCTCCGTCCATAGTTCTTCAGGCACTCTGTCTATCAGATCTAATCCCTTTAATATATTTGTCATTTCCAATGTATGTTGGTAAGGGATTTGATCTAGGTTATACCTGAATGGTTTAGTGGCTTTCCCTACTTTCTTCAACTTAAGTCTGAATTTGGCAATAAGGAGCTCATGATCTAAGCCACAGTCAGCTCCTGGTCTTGTTTTTGCTGACTCTATATACCTTCTCCATCTTTGGCTGCAAAGAATATAATCAATCTGATTTCTGTATTGACCATCTGGTGATGTCCATGTGTACAGTCTGTACATCTCCGTGTACATCAACACATTTCAAGTGTTCAAGAGCCACATATGACTAGTGGCTACCATACTGGACAGCTGGGCTCTATATAGCAAGAGTCGCTATAAGCTTGCCTAGCATCAGTAGGCACTCAGGGCATATTTATATAAGGAAGTGTTAAGAAAAGTTCCTTTTAAGAAATCTGGGTGAATATTAAACACTTCTGGAAGTTCTACTTCAAGGAAAGAAAACTGATTCAGTGTTAAATCACTCATGAAAAAGAAAGTGAGAGCAATCCAAAAGAAAAATTGCAAAGTAAAAAATGAGGTTAATATGATACCTTCACCACTCAAGAAATTTTGTTGAAAGTCCTTCAGAACACTGAAAGGTTTGTTCTGCTCAGAAGATAGAAGGCTATAATGTTTCTCTTCATCTTTCTGTTCTGACTTGGAAGGAGAAGAAAACTTAGTGATGAGGCTGATAAAAATATGTAACAAATTAGTAATCTTGCTAGAAATAGCAGAAGACAGCTCTCTAGAAAGGTGTTAGCTTGTGTGTGGGGTAAACTCCTAATTACGGATCTACTGCCGGAGGGAACAGACTGGAAGTAGCACAAGAGTCTTTGAACACACGGGAGCTTTCAGGAGACGCATCAGGGCATCTTGAATTTAAAGTTGTTTGAGGCTATCTTCTGCCCAAGTTACATGAGGGAAACTCTTTGCATCTCTGAACTTAGGAGTGAAAGTGATCCTGACTGAAACAGATGTGGTCGGTTAAAGTTCAGTTAACTGTGAATGGAACAGAAGGTAGATGTGATATTAGGGAGGGGACTCACTTGTATCTTGGTTTTTACTTTATTATCCTTTAAGTTATTAATTTCTATAACATTGTCATAGTAATACTTAAAATACTTATGCTATCCAATAAAGTCATACTTCTGTACATGGAAAAAAAATTAGCAGCATAGAGAAGTTTTATCTGAAGGAGTCTGAGTCTTTTATTTTACATTCTTTATATAAATAGGAAAAGAGGCAACGAATATGGTGAATACCTTACTATCTGCAGCTATCATTCTTCACAAGAGTTTAAGGGAAGTCTCAATCATTTGAACCCACTTCATTTCTGGATAACATCAGAATTTTCTCCAGTAAATGCCCTGCTAATTTTAGTAAAAGTGTTTAGTGTTTAAATTGTTCATCTAATGCCAATATTAATTCAATAGAGGGGGAAATAGGCCATTGTTTGGGTATTATATATTCATAAACAGTTTGATTAAAATAACTTTATTTTCAAAATGCAACAAGGCCCTTGTCTATTTAAGTATTCTCCTTTAAATTGTTGAGAAATAACAGGAACTCGAATAGAAATTGAAATCTACAAACAATCTAAAACTTCTCTCTAGCAAAATATCTGCCATCACTGCTAAGAAGAAGCAAAAAGAACTGATTGAAATTCCACCATGGATTTCTTATGGACTCCATTACCCTTATTATCATTGTCCCCATTAGCACTGATAATTGAGAAGTATGTGTATCTCACTACTAAATGATGAAATCTGCTTTACCTCCCACCCAGCACAAATTGCTGTTCATCCTTAGGAAATAGCTATTTACAAAAATGATTTACATGCTTATGCACAAAGCTCCATGCTCTATATTATGGTGACATTCCTTTAAAAATGTTTTTTAAAACTAGTGATATGGAAACTGAAGTAATAAGATTCCTCCTAAATTAGAAGGTTAATTGTTTAAGGGAGATGCTCCCTCAGAAACATGACAAGGATTTTTATTCCATAAGGCACTTTTATCTGGGATGCAAGGTAATAAGGAAGGAGGGCAAAGGAGCATTATTTGTGTTCAGACAGAGTCCAACACACACACACACACAAAAGGTAAAAGAAGGAAGCAGTTAGTTAGGAGGGGTTCATCTCATTCTTTTACTATGTCATTCACAATTTTTCCTTAAAAAGCTGGCCGACTTAAGTGGTCTTGTCACTCTATACTAGACATTAGATGTGCTAGGAATGAGACCTTGTTGGAAGGTCAGGGAGAATGCCAAAAGGTCATCCCCAAAGAGCAGTGCCAAAAAACCAGCTTTTGAGATGGAGAGATACCACGCAAGTGTGTGGCAGTTCATCGGTGTCTGACAAGGCTTGGTTTATGAGTGTGTCTTTAGAAAATCAATAACAGATCACTCAAGTTCAGGCCTTTTGAGTACTAAATAGATCCAGAATATTACTATAAAATACAGGGGAGGAGCAGAGGAAATAAATGAAGAACAGCTTCCAAGAGACCAGAAAACTAAGGGTCTTATGTATTCAATACAAATAGTTTAGTTAATTCTTTTTCTGCTTTAAATAAAAGTTAGGGTCTGACTATCATGAAAACTGTTCAAATTTCCTACAGTATTTTATCTATCCACATTCTATCTCCAATAATTATCTTTGAGCTATACACCTGCCATGTCTGACTTTCCCATACCATGGTTGGTGAAATGAGGCTAGACTTTGGAGTCAAATGACCTAGAATCCTGTCCCAGCTTTGATACTTACTCTGTAGAGACTCAGAGCCTAAGTACTGTCCTGTGTAAATGGGAGATACTAATATCAGTCTCACAGGATTGCTGGTGGGATTCAATGAGATCATGCTTATAAATTCTCTGGCCTATAATAAAGGACCCAGAACTTTTTCTTCCCTCCCTTATCTCATTTATCTCTTTGATGCCCCATCCTTGTTTCAAGTTGAGGTTTTCTACCATTTTAATACTCTTCCAAGACTTGCCCTTCCATCTTTAAAGCAATCCTCCAAATTGCACTCATTCAGTCCATAAAGCTTTGCTCAATTAAGGAGATCAGGACCTAGGACCACAGACATTCCCTTCCCAACACAACCAGAGCCTCCGGGAACTACTGCCCTTGAATCATCTGGAATGGTGGCTCTTTCTCTCTGACTCCTCCCTGCCCAATTAGACTCTTCAAACAAGTGAACCTGGGTAGAAGGTACTCAAGGCAGCAGAGTCTGGGTAAAGACCAAGACTCTTAATTTTACTTCCCTCCATCTGATTCTAGTTGTTGCCAGGAAATACCTAGGGAAGGAGTTTCTACAGGTTTTAGTCATGAAAATACAGCTTCCTTCTAATAGAATTTAAATTTCTTTCAAAGGTGGTAGATAATTTAGCATGTTAACCCTTTTAGGAAGATCTCCCTGCTGAAAGAATTCTTGTCCAGAACTATATTTTTCTTAATGGAATTTCAAATGAATTAATTCATTGAGTTTTTAGAAAATGCCTGTGTAGGTTTTAAGACTCAACAATTTCCCATTCAGATGTTGTGCTAGTTTTAACCTGTCAGGTTATAAATATCCAAGTGAGCTCTTCTCTATTTTTAAATGAAGTCTTTTTTTTTTTTTTCAAACACTTGCCCTAAAAATATAGTCAGGATACACAGCCAGTAAATCTAGTAAATTCTTCCAGTTGCAGTTTTTCAGATGTCATCTCTTTATGGCTTTTGTATTCATTGTGAATCTGAAATAATCATATATCCACATAAATGGTATAACCAAAGGAAGGTAATAGTGAGATTCATTGACTTATTCATTCAGTACCATATGAAGCACCTTTGTATTAAATACTAACTGCCTTAAGAATGTACGCTAATAGCAAATGGCAAAGGTACAGCTGAACGTCACTGACACACAAATCCTAATCCTTCGATCCATGACTGTGCTCCTCAGCTTGTAGTCCCCAGACCTGTAGTACCAGCATCACCTGGAAACTTGTTAGAAGTGCAAATCCTGAGCACCCAGCCCAGACATACTGAATCAGAAGAACTCCAGTGGTGGCGTCAATCTCGTTAAGACCTTCAGGTGATTCCGATGCAAACTACAATCTCAGAACCACTACCCTTTTCCTTATTAAAAGCATTTTACTCCTTTTTTTAATATCCTTATATGTAGATGATAACTACATTTGCATACTAATCAGTATTGAACTCTATCACAGTTTCATATTTCTTTGGCCTCCAAGCAGAATTGGCACAGCACTTTGTTCATGAGGCTTTCTCCCGGGGGCATCTCTGGCACATACCTAAAATCCTTACCATTTCTCCAGACACTTCCAAGGAGGCATCCTTACCCCTGATGGACTCTATGGGGTCCTCTCTCAATGAATTCTTAAACTACTCCTGTATTCATCCCATCTTCACAGTCACTACAATGTCTGATAACTTCTCTCTGAGGGTTTGAACTATACATTACAACCCACTGGATCTCCAGTGTCTTCTGTAGTGCTCAACCTATATGATCAATATATATTTAATGAATAAATAATGAAAAATGATGCAAACAAGCAAAATAGTCATGAAACTTATAATTCAGGTAAATATAAATTATATAAAATGTTTTCAGAAACTAGGATAAGAGGAAATAAAGACACTTTGAGAGAGTTTTAATCTGTTATTATTTTCCCTCTATCAATTAATTATTTTGCTATTTCCTTAAACTGTGGCCAGTATTGAATGATATATTTATTTTAGTGTAATAGTTGATCCTGGAAAAATCAGTTTTCCTCGTGGAAACTCAGTAACAATCAGAACCAGGACAGTTTGATTTTATCAACATCAAAAAGGTAATGAAAATATATGGTATTTTAAAAATAACACTTGGCTTAGGTCCCAAAATATGGATTTCAGTCCTATTTCTAATATGAGTCATCTGTCTTATTACTTTGGGAAAGTCAATTGATCTCAATTATTTCCTCTGCAAGATGGGATTCAATGGTATCTATGCACAAGAGGTTAGTGAAAGAATCAAAGCAAATGGTGAATATGAAACTGCTTTGCAAATCTGAAAAGCACAATACACGCAAGAAGCATTATGATTTGCTTCCTTTTGGAAAATGGTCTAGTTGGGCAAACCAAAGCTTAACTAGCTATATTGGTCAGTAGATATGGAGTGTTAAGACTCCAAATGGAGACAGATATTTTCTCTGTGATGCAAGATTACATCTAGCAAAATATACACTGAACCATTTATGTAGAAGATCCAGTATTTACCATGGCTGATATAACTGGACTTCCATGAAATGACATTTTTTCCAAACTTCTAAATATCAATGTTACCTAATCTAATAGTCTTTAATTAGTAACCACATCCCCCTGCTGAGTTTTTAATGAGAATTCTAAACTAAATAAATGTTTTCATTATACTCTAATTTTAAAAAAAAAAAATCAAGCAGTATAAGTAAAATTATAACCTGAAAGTTATATAGAAATAATAAAATAATCTGGAATTAAGCCAGAATTTAATTACATTTTAGGTCAAGAAATGAATAGAATATCTTCTCTCTTTCCTATCTAAATTCTAACCTCATTTCAAGTTCAATTTGAGTCCTATTTCTACCATAAAACTTCCCCCAAATCTGCCATCTCATAATGACATTTTCCTTTCACTAAATCCTTAAAGTTTTATGGCTGAAACTGTAAATGTTCTCCAAACATCAACATTCAGTCCCATATTTCCAAAGCTTCCCTGGAGTTAGATTATAGTCAATGAACTCCAAGAAGTGGCATGTGGGATATTATGCTTCCTGCTCATCTCTCCCCCACTGATAAGCTACCTTGGAAGCCACAGATAAAGTTTCCTCAAAATACAGAAGCAGAGGAGAGAGGCTCTAGAAAACTGCCCCAATAAGCATGGAATAAAGTCACTAAACTTAAGGATGTGTTTATTATAACACTGGAGAAGAGATAGCCCAAGAAGTCCAGTATTCTTGGGCTTCCTTTGTAGCTCAGCTGGTAAAGAATCTGCCTGCAATGATGGAGACCAGGTTTGATCCTTGGGTTGGGAAGATCCCCTAGAGAAGGGAAAGGCTACCCACTCCAGTTTTCTGGCCCAGAGAATGCCATGGACTGTATAGTCCATGGGGTCACAAAGAGTCAGACAAAACTGAGTGAATTTCGCTTCACTTATTATCACAGCACAACCTTTCTTATCCTTACCAATGGAAGTGTATAATAGGCACTGCACAAGATTGCAGTTAATCATATGTTATTCTGCAATGGACTTAATTTCAAAATTGATGGAAATGGATACCTCAATGCCTAATAGAGGAAAGAGATTTATAAACAAATGGATTTATCATTCAATATTATATGTGACCATGGATTTCTACATGTGATAATGAAAGGAGTATTATAACAGATAATTCAATGTTCTCTGTAATGAGGAGGGGGACAGACTTCAGAAATGCTTACTAAAAGAAGTAATACTAAATAAATGTTCATTCCATTTAATGATAAAATATGATGCTCACTTGCTTTGTACCAAATACTGACCTAGTTGTTAAAATTTGAAGATTATAGGTTAACAGAAGGAAAAAAGAAAGTATTCTAAGTGATCAGTATGTATAAAAATCAGATCAGAAATAAGTAGGTTTAAAAAAAAGAAAGAAAGAAGTGGTTTTACTCAGAATCTATATAATATATAGTACTGGCAGAGTATAAAAATATAACAGTAATAGGAAATGAATATGGCAAGGCAACCAGTTCAAGAAGGGTCTCATATAACAAAATAAGGATTTTTTTATTTTACACTGTTGATGATGGAAAGGAGCAAAAGACATACAAGTCTATATCTTAAAAAGATCACAGCCTTGTCACTGTTCAGGAGGTAATCACCAAATGAGAACTCCAACTAGGAGGCTATTCTGAGATAAGAGGTGAGAGATTAGAGATGTGAATAGTATGCTGGCAATATTCAATATCTAACTTCCAGGGGAAGGAAACTCATTTGTTGCCATTTTTAAGCCTCAATATGATGTCACTGAACAGTTAGTAGGGAAAAGATGCTCATAGTCATACAAACTTTAGCACACAGCTTACATTGAGATAGCAGCACTCAGTGCACAGTACATACCTGGAAGTGTCTGTAACATATTAAGTTCATAATAAATAAACATTGTGTTGAATAAATAAGCAAATGCTTGTGGGAATATAAACAGAGAGGGAAAAGTAGATTACAGAAATATTTACAAGTAGAACTGAAACAGAGGAAGGAAGGGGACAGTGCACTAATGGTGCTCTAATACTGATCATTTACTGCTGGTCCAGATGGTCCCAGCTCTCACTGACAGATAGTGAGTCTAAATTGTTCATCTGCACTGTTTCTTGTAGACTGTCCAATATGTTTACTGTAGTCCATTTACAGGAGGGTGACATAGCCTTTTAAAAAGTGACATAGCCATTGTTGTTGTTATTGTTCACTCACTAAGTAGTGTCTGACTCTTTGCAACCCCATGGACTGCAGCATGACAGGCTTCCCTGCCCATCACCAGCTCCCGAAGCTTGCTCAAACTCATGTCCATCGAGTTGGTGATGCAATCCAACCATCTCATCCTCTGTCACCCACTTCTTCTCCTGCCTTCAATCTTTCCCAGCATCAGAGTCTTTTCCAAGGAGTCAGTTCTTCACATCAGGTGGCCTAAGTATAGGCGTTTCAGCTTCAGCATTAGTCCTTCCATTGAATATTTGGGACAGATTTCCTTTAGGATTGACTGGTTGGATCTCCTTGCAGCCCATCAGACTCGCAAGAGTCTTCTCCAGCACCACAATTTGAAAGCATCAATTCTTCAGTGCTCAGCCTTCTTCATAGTCCAACTCTCACATCTGTACATGACTACTGGAAAAACCATAGCTTTGACTATATGGTCCTTTGTTGGCAAAGTAATGCCTCTGCTTTTTAATATGCTCTCTAGGTTTGTCATAGTTTTCCTTCCAAAGAGCAAGTGTTAGTCATAGGACATACAAAAACCAGTTAGAACCAATTAGGTCCAAGATGGTAGACGATTCAACTCCCAGTGGACTTTGACCCTCATTATAAGATCACACACACACACAAACACACACAATTACTAATACATTAGCATGCTAAATGACACATCCACGGGAGCTATGACAGTTCTGAGGTCAACCGTAAAAGGTCAAAATGTGGGCAGTAGCCCAATTCCTGGCTTCCCAGGTGGCGCTAGTAGTAAAGAACCCACCTGCCAATGCAGGAGATGTAAAGAGATGTGAGTTCGATCCCTGGGTCAGGAAAATCCCCTGGAAAAAGAAATGGCAACCCATTCCAGTATTCTTGTCTGGAGAATCCCTTGGACAGAGGAGTCTGGCGGGCTATAGTCCATGGGGTTGAAAATAGTTGGATATAACTGAAGCAACTTAGCATGCATGCAGCCCAATTCTCCATGCCTTCCCCCAAATAATTGGAATAATTCTCCCATCTGTTATCCTATGAAATTACCTAGCCCATAAAAACTAACCAACTCACATTTCAGGGCCTCTTGCCTTCTGCGATGCCCATACTCTATCTGCGGAGTATGTTTCTCCCAAGGCCATTCTCATCTTTAGAGCCAGACCACATTCTGTCTGTGGAATGTATATCACTCTACCTAAATCCAATACTTACCCATCACTTTGTCTCTCACTGAATTCTTTCTGCAATGAGACATAAAGAACCTGAGCTTCTTTAAGTCCTGAGATTAGGTGTGGGATCTCAATTAAAAGCCATGGGTTCAAGACCCAATCTGAATTGCACAGTTTCACAATCATAAAAGGCAACATTCTCCTATCATCAAAAAGACAGCTATTTAAAAGGCAATATTCCTTCATGATCTTATAAGGGGCCACAATAACACTTAGATCTGGATTGTGTAAATTGTCAATAATACATCATTTAATGTAAAGCCCTCTGTCTCAAAAATCATGTAACCATGTCTTGACTTCTAACCAGCAAAACAGTTCTCAGAACTGAGATGCCCTTCCTGGGTTAACATCATCAAATTTGCTAGAATAAAAATTTCCATTTCTTTCTTAGATCAACTGATTAATTTTTAGTTGATGTGTTAAAGAAAATAAATTATCTAAACACACAAAGTCAAGTTACAAAGATGAAACCAGATGAAAAGTCCTAAAATGTCTCTTCATTCTTGTATTCTTCCATTCTAATCCTACCTTTAGAGAAAACTAAGGAAGCCTTCCCATATTTGCCTTCTTCACATAAGAATAGAAACTGTTTCAGAGATAATAGTTTCCTGGGTAGCTGTTCAAAACCAGAAAGTGGGGCAGTAGAGATCCAAGAGAGATTTTTTTTTTAAACTATGCTTATTATAGCCCACCAGGGATGTTATTGGAATGGTAGCAAAAAGTCTTTAGAAAGCAGAGAAATGTTCATTGCTTATTTTATAAATCTCCCCCAAAGTTCCTGAAGGCTAATTCTATTCTCGTCCAGAGTTCAAAGTCTGACCACCAGACAGTGTGGTTTGAAGTAGAAAAGGAGGCTGGAACAATTTCTATACTTTGAAGTCCAGAGAAAGGAGGATCATTTCAGGGGCTTGAAGCACACACACCGAACACTCTCTCCATCACCACTGCTATCAAACGGTAAGGCTGAATGGAAGTTTGAAAACCTTAGAGGAAAATTATCTTGCTGCTTTCATATCTAGATTTGCTTCCTCTCAAATTATAAATTCTTTCCCAATATGTAAGGCCCATTTTCATTGCCCTGAAATATACTAGAGTCATGAAAAAGAGTAACTACAAAACATTGTTATTCCATATACCTGGAGAAGCTGTAGTATTTTGTGTTCCTTTGTTTCCAAAGGAAAAATAAATATGTATATTTTAAGCCCAGGAGATCTAGAAAGCTACCACTTATAGGTAACATTACAAAAGACCACCATAATGGTATCAGCCTGCAGTGATCCTTCCCATCCTCCTCCGCTTCCATACAATGCATTGGATTATGTGCTTCTCATCGACTATATTACACAAGGTTTTCAGGGTCTTCTTGTTTCTCCTCCTGCACTCTTCAATTCATCCTTTTAAAGGCAGCCAGAATTATTTGAATTGCACATATTTATAGTTTATGGTTATAAGCTGACTACCAAGAAATGAATGGCTTTCTAGAAATTGAGCAACTATGGTGGGGTTTCAAAAGAATACCTACAATGTATTTGATTAACAGGGTAGGTGTTTTTCACATAAACCCACTTGATAGCAGGAATTTGACTAGTTTCTTGGATCCATGATATCATGGAGCCAAGTGCCTTGCACATAACTGGCACTCTGATATCTAAGCGATTTGATGTCGCCACACAGAACATGACTGTGCCTTCTTAACTAGCTATCCAGCGTCTTCAGGTGCTTACTGTCTGATACTTCAAAAGAAAGAAAAATGAGAAAGTTACCTTTGGTATTAGCATTTATGGCCCTTAGGAACAGAAAATAAAGATAAACACTGAATAAGTTGATAGCTGAGCTAGCAGAAAGGTGGAACTAAAAGAAGTGTGAGAACACGTAGACATTAACACAAAACTTCTAAAAGGGGAATGCAATTGTTAAGCAGCATGTGAGTGAGCTGCTAGTCCCTCGTGACACGTGTCTCCAGAAACGCCACCGGTCTCAGCATGACTGACATTTATGAGAATGACCTTAAGGTAGGTGTGAGACTGATGTTTTTTGTTGTTGCTTGCTCGTTGCTTCCATGACTTAAAGGAAAGTAGTTTGAAGTGTCAGTTGATGCACTGCTAATCTTCTCCAGGCCAGCATGAATGGAGCACTAAGCCTGAATTCCTACCTGTCTGACAGATGACTAAAATAGTCGGCTACACGGGAACACCGGTGCTTTCGGATGCAACTTTCTCATTTACTGAGTCTTCCACAGTCCTGCCTAGATCTGCCACTTTGCTCCTCAGGACTAGTGCCAGAATGCTAGCATCAGATCTGCTTAATGTCACCCTCCTGAAAACGGACCACAGTAAACATATTGGGCAGTCTACAAGAAACACTGGAGATGAACAATTTAGACTTACTGTCTGTCAGTGAGAGCCGGGGCCATCTGGACAGGCAGTTAATGATCAGCATTAGAGCAGCATGCAGTGCTAGGCTTAACTGTAATCGCTGGGCCTCAGTTTAACAAATGTAGGGGAGCCGAGAGGGGATTTGAGCAGTGTAGCAAAAGATCCCCTAAGGTCCTGAGAGAATGAGATGAAACTGAGTCTCACCTGGTAGTAACTAAAATATCCACACACTGTCACTCACAAACCACCACCACAGACTAGTTTTTAGAGCAAACCCAGAAAATGATTAAGGTAACTGCTCTGGAAATTTAAATACTCCTGTCCTCCTCACCAGAGTGAGAGAGAAAGAGAATGCTTTTGCCTAAGCTACTCAGATACCAGAAATCTGCTCTTGACCAAAGAGAATCCATAAATTCTCATACACTTCCTTGGGAGTAGATTGGAAAAAGAACGCCTATTTATTTATTAGCCTCAGCCTTTGGATCAGCTCTAGGAAGAAGGGTGCAGAGGGGTAGAAACTTTTATCCAGACAGTAAGGAAAGATTGAGATTCACTGCAAATATTCCTACAGGTCAAAAAATCATTTCTAAAAAGTGCATTTAATATTTCTAAAAATTAACGCCACAATGATGTTTAGCAGTAGGGCACTTTATTATGTTGTAATTGAGTTTCAAAAGCATTATCTAGTTAGTCTTCAGACTGAGGAACTGAAGAAGAAGAGAAAGTAAATGTATATTTTAAAAAACAGCATTCATTATTCTATGAGCAATGACAATCCAATGTGGGCTTAATAACTTAGTGACTTTGTTTTATTGAAGATTTCAGTTATCAGCCTCTTTAGTCTTAACAACAACAACAAAAACCCATGATTTCAAAATCAGGCCAGTATCCTTGGTCTTGAGATGAGACTTGAAGCTCTTGTGTCTATATTTAACAGAGTGCTGCCTCTGAACCATTTCAGGAACATTTGTTTGAACTAAACAGCCACATGTCACCTACACGCATCAAGGATGAAAAACACATTGCTTGCCGGCTGCTACTGTCCCCATGGCACTTCCATGGCAAATTTTATTAATTGACTACAGTCCTCTTTCCCAGTGAGCTCAGACACAGCTTCACAGTCTTTCTTAACACAGCCACTTCTAATCATCGTCTTGGAAGGTGAGTTGAACATATTTCACGTAGGATTTCTGTCAGAGAGCATTTAAGTTCCACGGAAAGTTTTTTAGGTGAGAGGGAAAGAAAGGCGGGAGAAGGGGAGAGAGGGATTATTTAGTGCCTATTATATAGAGAATGTATATTCTATAAATGTTGACAAGGATATTTTGCTCATCCAATTTTTAATCAGGCTCCTAAACCTTATCCTGGGTCCATCTGTGTATTTCCTTGTAAAATCCAGTTTTATCAAGAATGTTCCTACGTTAGTATAACCAGAAGTGAAACTGAAAGTGTTAGTCACTTACTCATGTCCGACTCTTTGTGACCCCATGAACTATATAGTCCACCAGGCTCCTCTGTCCATAGAATTCTCCACGCAAGAATACTGGAGTGGGTTGCCATTCCCTTCTCCAGGGCATCTTCCCAACCCAGGAATTGAACCCAGGTTTCCCACATTGCAGGCAGATTCTTTACCATGTAGCCACCAGAGAAGACCCCAAACCCTACCCTTCAATGATGAACACACTACTGCCCCAAACTGCTCCAAAATGAGAAATTCCAGTTCTAGGATGCACTAAGAGCCAGAAACCCTTCTTCAGGATACCAAGAAAATTGAGTTTCTCCTTCACTTATTATGAGAATAAACATTCAATTTCCTACAATTGTACCATCAAAAAGGAACGATATTTCACAGCATTTGTGCCTTTCATAACAGATCCATGCAAATCCTTAGCAGTGAATTATTTTTACAGGTGAGGAACAGAATCTCAAAGAAGTAAGAGCATAAACGCTGGCTTAGAATTTAAACCCAGATTTGCTCATCTCCAAAAACCACATGTTTTAACTTACAGAATGGTGGCAACCAGAGCTCTTTGAACTTTAGTGGTGGACTTGGTCAACTCAAAGATTCTTTGGACAGCCCTCTGCTAACTGTGCTTAAATCTACCCCTGATCAATCAACCAAAAGTTGTGATTGCAATGTTCCTGACTCACTGTACCTTCAAACATAGCTTTAGTATCATAATCATTTTCTGGTTCCTTAAATACTAACAACCACATTTGTAGCACTTCATAACTTAAGGAAATCTACCTCCCTTATTCCTTAAAAGTGAGGAATAGATCAAGAAGAAATTAAATATCCTGCCCAAGATCACAGATAAAGAAAAACTCAGCCTTGAACCTAAACTTGTGATGAGAATTCCAAATTTTCCTTTATTAAATTATGCTATAAGGTAGAACTTGATGCATGCCAGAAGAAAGAAAAAGGGTAATGAGAGTTGAAAGGGCAAGATCAGAAATAAGTTATTGATGTGGTGACATTTGAACTGTCTGAAAGGCTAAGTAGAATTTTAACATGTATGAAAAGAAATGCCAAGTAAAAATGAGGGGGTGTAAGGCTTAACAGAAAAGAATGTATTAAGTTGGTGCAAATGTAATTATAGTTTTGGACCCTGAATTTTAAATCATTATAACTAGGCTCAAATACATATTTATTAATCAAAATAGGAGCCATTACAATCAACACATTTTTGCAAAAAAGAAATGTTTGTTTACTCCTGTGGTGTAAAAATCTGTGCTTCAGGATTCAACAAACTCTTGGAAAGCGTTTTCTAAATCCTACTGACTGTGGGAGCATTTTCCCTGCAAAAAGCTGTCAAGATGCTTAAAGAAGTGGTAGCCAGTTGGCGAGAGGTCAGGTGAATATGGACTTCCCCAGTGGTTCAGTGGTAAAGAATCCGCCTGCAATGCAGGAGATTTGGGTTTGATCCCTGGATTGGGCAGATCCCTTGTAGGAGGGAATGGCAACCCACTTCAGTATTCTTATCTGGAGAATCCCAAGGACAGAGGAGCCTGGCAGGCTATAGTCCATAGGGTCACAAAGAGTCAGACATGACTGAAGTGACAGCACACACATGGGTGAATATGATGGATAAGGCAAAACTTCGTAACCCAATTCATTCAACTTTTGAAGCCTTGGTTGTGTGCTGTGTGGTTGAGTGCTGTAGAGAAAAATTGGGCTCTTTCTGTTGACCAATGCCGGCTGCAGTCATTGCAATTTTCAGTGCACCTCATTGATCTGCTGAGCATACTTCTCAGATATAATGGTTTCACTGGGACTCAGAAAACTGTAGTGGATCAGATTGCCAGCAGACCACCAGTGACCATGACCTTTTTTGGTGCAAGTTTGGCCTTGGGAAGTGCTTTGGAGCTTTCTCTTGGTCCAACCACTGAGATGGTCATCCCTGGTTGTTGTAAAAAATCCACTTCTCATCACATATCACAATCTGATCATGAAACAGTTCATTGTTGTTACACAGAATAAGAGAAGACAACACTTCAAAAAGGATGATTTTTTTGATTTGCAGTCAGCTCATGAAGCACCCACTTATCAAGTTTTTGCATGTCTCCAATTTGCATCAAATGCCAAACAATCATAGTATGCTCGATGTTGACTTATTCGGCAACTTTCCATTTAGTTGCAAAAAGGATCAGCTTTGATGATTGCTCTCACTTGGTTGTTGTCAACTTCCGATGGCCAGCCACTGTGCTCCTCATCTGCAAGGCTCTCATCTCCTTTGGAAAACTTTTTGAAATTACCACTGCCCTCTACATTTGCTAGCAGTTCCTCAGCCAAATGCATTGTTGATGTTGCGAGTTATCTCCACTGCTTTACCACCAATTTTGAACTGGAATAAGAAAGTTGCTCAAATTTGCTTTTTGTCTAATATCATTTTCATGTCTAAACTAAATATAAAATAAACACCAAGTAATGTAGTTAGCAAAAAACATGAAGTAACAAATGTGCATTAAAATGATGTATAACATAACCACATTTATTTAAAAATGTATTCCAATATCAAAGACAAATTTCAATAATGCAAAAACCACAATTACTTTTGCATCCACCTAATATTTCATACTACTACTACTACTACTAAGTCGCTTCAGTCGTGTCCGACTCTGTGCGACCCCATGGACTGCAGCCTACCAGGCTTCTCCGTCCATGGGATTCTCCAGGCAAGAACACTGGATGGAAAGGACTGGCAATTTCTATGTATTTATAGCATATATACATGATAATGTTGAGTGAAAAAAATTAGTAAAAAATAAAGTAGCTTGGGGCCAAATTATAAAGGAGCACATAATCCATGCCAAGAAATATAAATATTTTTCTTTGAGTAAAGAATTTTGAAAAGACCATGTAATGAACAGATTTGTGTTTTGAGAGATGTCTTAATTAAGCCAGTGCAAAGACTATGTTCAAGATAGCAGAAAGAATGAGGTGTCCGTGCTGTTAACTGGGTAAGAAATTAAGAGTGGCTATAATAAACTAGAGTCCCTGTGAGAATGGAGACACTAAAAAAGATAAACGTAATAAGGAAGAGAAGACCATGTTTAAGGTTCTTAGTTTGATCATCAAAATGAATGACAGTAATTAGCTGAAGTAGGAGACTTAAGCAATGGGAGGAGATAATTAATCAATTTGACTTTGAATTTGATGAATTAGGAACCTTCATCCCAAGTAGTTGTTGGAATCATCTGGATCAAATGAGAATAGATATATTCTGGAGTCATCACTTAGAGGAGTTATGTACAGATAACAAGGAGTAATATACTTGGCTCTAAAACTGGTACACAAAGGTGGAGCTTGTTGAAAAGATTGAACATAAAGGTCTCCTTTGTCTTGAAGAGTTTCTATCTTTTATTACACTTCAGTTCATCTACTCAGTCATGTTTGACTCTTTGCCACACCATGGACTACAGCATACCAGGCTTCCCTGTTCATCACCAACTCCTGGAGCTTTCTCAAACTCATATCCATCAAGTCAGTGATGCCACCCAACCATCTCATCCTATGTCACCCCCTTCTCCTCCTGCCTTCAATCTTTCCCAGCATCAGGGTCTTTTCTAATGAGTCAGTTCTTCACATCAGGTAGCCAAAGTATTGGAGTTTCAGCTTCAGTATCAGTCCTTCCAATGAATATTCAGGACTGATTTCCTTTATGATTGATGAGTTGGATCTTCTTGCAGTCCAAGAGATTCTTGAGTCTTCTCCAACACCACAATTCAAAAGCATCAATTCTTCAGTGCTCAGCTTTCTTTATAGTCCAACTCTCACATCCGTATATGACTACTGGAAAAACCATAGCCTTAACTAGACGGACCTTTGTTGGCAAAGTGATGTCTCTGCTTTTTAATATGCTGTCTTGGTTGGTCATAACTTTTCTTCCAAGGAGCAAGCATCTTTTAATTTCATGACTGCAGTCACCATCTGCAGTGATTTTGGAGCCCAAGAAAATAAAGTCTCTCACTGTTTCCATTATTTCCTCATCTATTTGCCATGAAGTGATGGGACCAGATGCCATGATCTTAGTTTTCTGAAAGTTGAGTTTTAAGCCAAATTTTTCACTCTCCTCTTTCCCTTTCATCAAGAGGCTCTTTAGTTCTTCTTTGTTTTCTGCAATAAGGGTGGTGTCATCTGCATATCTGAGGTTATTGACATTTCTCCCAGAAGTCTTGATTCCAGCTTGTGCTTCATCCAGCCTGGCATTTCACATTATATACTTTGCATATAAGTTAAATAAGCAGGGTGACCATATACACCCTTGCTGTACTATGTGCAGCCATTAAAAACAGTATTTGGAATCTAAAAAAAAAAACAGCATTTGGTGGTGACAGTTGGAGGCCAAGCCAACAGTAACAACTGGGAAACAGTGGGCTTGGGAGCACTCTGTGAGTTCGCATACTAAACATGTACAGCCGGTGCCGTGGCTGCTGGCCTCACACACAGCCTGCAGGTTCCCCTTCTCTGTCATAATAACAGCACTCAGCCTTGTGGCACGTTTTCATTCTTGGAAAGAAGTGTATTTCCAAAATTAGGTTGTTATCTGAAAGGTTTTTGAGCCCTACGAGATAATTAGGAAGCCGTGCCTCAAAACAGAATCTGACGTAACCCACTTAGTTTTCACTTTCAAAGGGTGGTTTTTCGGTTTCTCATATTTTCAAACCATGAAGGCAAAAGATAATTTTTTTTGACATTCTTTTTTAAACTTTACAATATTGTATTGGTTTTGCCATATATCAACATGAATCCACCACAGGTATACACGTGTTCCCCATCCTGAATCCTCCTCCCTCCTCCCTCCCTGTACCATCCCTCTGGGTCATTCCAGTGCACCAGCCCCAAGCATCCAGTATCGTGCATGGAACCTGGACTGGCTACTCGTTTCATATATGATATTATACATGTTTCAATTTTAAAATTTCAGGATAGGGCCAAATGGTAGGACATTTTCTTCCTCGTGGCAAAACTATTTATTTTATTTTATTCCTCAAAACTATTTATGCATAAATTAAAGAAAGAGAAGACAAAGTTGTGATATTGGTTATGAGGGACAGGGAATCTGAAATACCACTGGATCTTTAAGAGAGAAGCTAAACAGTGAAGGACCAGCTCTCACATAGGTTTTGTTGCTACTGCAAAACATCCAATTGCTAGAACGTTCTTTTTTTTTTTTTCCATCTATTTGAAGCAAATGCTAAGTGAAAAGCGACAGGATGCTACGCCTTCTAACATAAGTCTGTGCCTGTTGGAGAAGAGTCTGCTATTACAGCTAAGACAGCACTTCACCAGCTGAAGTTGGCACAAAAGAAGAAAAGCTGGGTCCTACCTGGAAATGAAAAGCATGTTTCTCATTAGAACTCAGAGAAAAGAAAAATATTGTGGTGACCTGCCCTCCAATTAGATTATAAATGCACATTGCCAATAGCAAAAATCAGGACTCCTCTCAGTCTCTGGGACATGCTCATCATTGTTGTTGACATCTCCTAATGTCTTGGACTTTCTCCTTTCTCATCTTTAAATTCTTAAATCCTTCCTATACTTCAGAATCTAACTCAACCCCATCTCATCTGGGAAGATTTTTCAACCTCTCTATCCATCTTCTTTGCTCCTTCACCTTGTCATCATGCAACAGATATGAAACCTCATGCATTTGTGCTTTATGAACTAGCTATCCAAGGAAAGGTATTACCTCCCCAGTAAGGTTTTAAATTGCTTGAGTAAACTATTATATCTCATCTTATTGTGTGAGGTACCAACATCTTAGTGAGTACTAAGTGCTCAACTTCTTAACCCCTTTCCTGAGAATACCTCATTTTATAAACAAGCATCTGTAAAGTTTTTAAATTCAGCACCATTGTGAAGATAAATTATTTTCCCTTTGGGCAGTAAATCATCTAACCACTTTCCCAAATGAGTATTTTCCAAAATCAGGTAGAAAAGGGGAACAAATCAACCCCAGTGGGTGACAGAAAGGAAGACCATGTACAAAAGCAAAGCATTTATTGGAGTCTACATTTTAAACTTTGTGACCCTTAATATTTTAGGTAAGGTATTCCTTCTTGGGCTTAACAAAAACTGAAATCAGCTACAAGTAACAGGTAAAATGTAACCACAGGAATCACATGCTGATCCTTCAGAGTCCTGACTACACATAGTAACAGGGTGTATGTCTGTGAGTCCCACCAGCAAGGGACTAAGCATTTTTCCAGGTTTATTATTAAAAGTTCTAGGAAATTCTAAGACTATTGTGTCTTTAAAAGTCCTCTGCAGCTTAAACTGGCCATGTCTAAAAAATGCTCAAGTATAAAATGCAGTTTAATTCTCCCTCTAACAACTAGAATTCACAATCTCTTGAGCAAAGAGAAGGGATGAAGAAGCTCCTTTTCTTCCTGTTCTCTCTTCCAATTAATTTGTAACGAAAGGTTTTTGTTTTTCTTCTTGTGTTTTGGCCCCTGGCCTCACTTCAGGCCATGCAGGTGAAATGGCTCTGGGGAAAAAAGGGACACTTTCCAAGCCTAAATGTAAGTGATCCTACAGCCGACTCTTCCAATCTCTGATAGCACTAGCTACTGGGGGCTAGCTTCCACTTGCCAACAGTGTTCCTTAAAATTCATAGAAACAAGAACATACAGTAACATGGAACAAACTGCAGAACAACTGCAACAACTGGAAGTCTAGTCTAAAATCAATAGTGTTTTGTAGAACTCACAATTATCCAAAAAGGAAAAAAAAGGTAAAGTGACAAATAACATGAAATTTGTCCAGTTTAAAAAATAATTGAAATAAATTGCTGCATAAGTTTAAGATGTACAGCATGATAGTTTAATTTACATATATAGTTATTTGAATATATTAAATACAATTAATTGATTTATTTATTACATAATGATTTAATCATTATAATAGGTTAAACTAAAATTCATCTTCTTATGTCAATACAATACAAAAGTACAGAAAGAAAAAATAATTTAAAAAAAACCTCTATACAATCAGCAAAACAAGACTGGGAGCTGACTGTGGCTCAGATCATGAATTCCTTATTGCCAACTTCAGTTCACTTCAGTTCAGTTGCTCAGTCGTGCTGACTCTTTGCAACCCCATGGACTGCAGCACGCCAGGCCTCCCTGTCCATCACCAACTCCCAGAATCCACCCAAACCCATGACCATTGAGTCAGTTATGCCATCGAACCACCTCATCTTCTGTCGTCCCCTTCCCTTCCTGCCCTCAATCTTTCCCAGCAATAGGGTCTTTTCCAATAAGTCAGCTCTTCGCATCAGGTGGCCAAAGTATTGGAGTTTCAGCTTCAACATCAGTCCTTCCAATGTACACCCAGGACTGATCTCCTT
>NW_011494903.1:10888945-10891442 GCF_000754665.1 Bison bison bison | reverse complement strand
GCAGGGTGACAATATACAGCCCTGATGTACTCCTTTCCCAATTTGGAACCAGTCTGTTGTTCCATGTCTTGTTCTAACTGTTGCTACTTGACCTGCATACAGATTTCTCAAGAGGCAGGTCAGGTGGTCTGGTATTCCCATCTCTTGAAGAATTTTCCTAGGTTGCTGTGATCCACACAGTCAAAGGCTTTAGTGTAGTCAATGAAGCAGAAGTAGATATTGTTTTGGAATTCCCTTGCTTTTTCTATGATCCACAGGATGTTGGCAAGTTGATCTCTGGTTCCTCTGCCTTTTCTAAATTCAGCTTGTAGATCTGGAAGTTCTTAGTTCATGTACTGTTGAAGCCTAGCTTGAAGGATTTTCAGCATAATCTTGCTAGCATGTAAATAAGTACAATTGTACAGTAGTTTGAACCTCTTTGATCTTGTCTTTCTTTGGGATTGGAATGAAAACTGATCTTTTACACTCCTTGTGGCCACTACTGAGTCTTCCAAATTTGCTGGCATATTAAGTGTGGCACTTTAATAGCATCATCTTTTAGGATTTTAAATAGCTTAGCTGGAATTCCATCATATCCACTAGCTCTGTTTGTACTTATGCTTCCAAAGGCCCACTTGACTTCATACTCCAGGATGTTTGGCTCTAGGTGAATGACCACAGCATTGTGGTTATCTGGGTCTTTAAGACCTTTTTTTGTATAGTTCTTCTGTGTATTCTTGCTAACTCTTGCTAATCTCTTCTGCTTCTGTTAGTTCTTTGCCATTCCTGTCCTTTATTGTGCCCGTTTTTTGCATGAAATGTTCCCTCTGCATCTCCAATTTTCTTGACAAGATCTCTAGTCTTTCCCATTCAGTTGTTTCCCTTTATTTCTTTGCATTGTTCACTTAAGCCTTTCTTATCTCTCCTTGCTGGTCTCTGGAACTCTGCATTCAGTTGGATCTATCTTTCCCTTTCTCCTTTGCCTTTCATTTCTCTTCTTTTCTCAGCTATCTGTAAGGCCTCCTCAGACAACCACTTTCCCTTCTTGCATGTCTTTGGGTTATTGTTTTCTGCTATTGAATTAGATGAGGTCTTAATTTATTTTGAATATTAACCCCTTATCAGATATACTGTTTGCAAATACATTCCCATTCTGTAGGTTACCATTTCGCTTTGTTGCTGGTTTTTTTACATGTGCAGAAACTTTTTGGCTTGATATAATCCCACTTATTATTTTTCTGCTAAAAAGAAAGTTATGTTTTACTAAAAAATGGTCTCTGGTATTTGAGAAACAGAAGTTGGTTATTTCTCTTGCAGGTGCTCATTGTAAAATTCAATTACTTGATAATTTAGGAAATTAAGTGTAATAGTCTCCTATTGACACTGCAACAAATTACCACAAAGGTAGTAGCTTAAAACATCACAAATGCATACTACCCTTCCCTCAACAGAATGGTCTCTGTTCATTTCCAAGGCAAACCATTCAATATCACAGTAATCCAAGTCTATGACCCAACCAGTAATGCTGAAGAAGCTGAAGTTGAACGGCGCTATGTAGACCTACAAGACCTTTTAGAACTAATACTCAAAAAAGATGTCCTTTTCATTATAGGGACTGGAATGCAAAAGTAGGAAGTCAAGAAACACCTGGAGTAACAGGCAAATTTGGCTTTGGAATACGGAATGAAGCAGGGCAAAGGCTAATAGAGTTTTGCCAAGAAAACACATGGGTCATGGCAAACACCCTCTTCCAACAACACAAGTGAAGACTCTACACATGGACATCACCAGATGGTCAACACTGAAATCAGATTGATTACATTCTTTGCAGCCAAAGATGGAGAAGCTCTATACAGTCAGCAAAAACAAGACTAGGAGCTGACTGTGGCTCAGATCATGAACTTCTTATTGCCAAATTCAGACTTAAATAGAAGAAAGTAGGGAAAACCACTAGAGAATTCAGGTATGACCTAAATCAAATCCCTTATGATTATACAGTGGAAGTGAAAAATAGACTTAAGGGACTAGATCTGATAGACAGAGTGCCTGATGAACTATGGATGGAGGTTCGTGACATTATACAGGAGACAGGGAAAAGAAATGCAAAAAAGCAAAATGGCTGAAAAGGCCTTACAAATAGCTGTGAAAAGAAGAGAAGCAAAAAAAAGGGGGGGTGGGGGGAGATATACCCATTTCAATGCAGAGTTCCAAAGAATAGCAAGAAGAGATAAGAAACCCTTCCTCAGCAATCAGTGCAACAAAATAGAGGAATACAATAGAATAGAAAAGACTAGAAATCTTTTCAAGAAAACAAGAGATACCAAGGGAAGTTTTCATGCAAAGATGGGCTCAATAAAAGACAGAAATGGTATGGACCTGACAGAAGCAGAAGATATTAAGAAGAGGTGACAAAAATACACAGAAGAACTGTACAAAAAAGAGCTTCATGACCCAGATAATCACGGTGGTGTGATCACTCACCTAGGGCCAGACATCCTGGAATGTGAAGTCAAGTGGG
>NW_011494903.1:10888514-10888845 GCF_000754665.1 Bison bison bison | reverse complement strand
AAGAGCCTCTTGATGAAAGTGAAAGAAGAGAGTGAAAAAGTTGGCTTAAAGCTCAACATTCAGAAAACTAAGATCATGGCATCCGATACCATCACTTCATCACAAATAGATGGGGAAACAGTGGAAATAGTGTCAGACTTTATTTTTGGGGGGCTCCAAAGTCACTGCAGATGGTGATTGCAGCCATGAAATTGAAAGACATTTACTCCTTGGCTTCCCTAGTGGCTCAGATGGTAAAGCATCTGTCTACAACACAGGAGACCCGGGTTCAATCCCTGGGTGGGGAAGATCCCCTGGAGAAGGAAATGGCAGCCCCCTCCAGTATTCTTGC
>NW_011494903.1:10888019-10888414 GCF_000754665.1 Bison bison bison | reverse complement strand
AAAGATGGGCTCAATAAAAGACAGAAATGGTATGGACCTGACAGAAGCAGAAGATATTAAGAAGAGGTGGCAAAAATACACAGAAGAACTTTACAAAAAAGAGCTTCATGACCCAGATAATCACCATGGTGTGATCACTCACCTAGAGCCAGACATCCTGGAATGTGAAGTCACATGGGCCTTAGGACGTATCACTTCGAAAAAGCTAGTGGAGGTGATGGAATTCCAGTTGAGCTATTTCAAATCCTGAAAGATGATGCTGTGAAAGTTCTGCACTCACTATGCCAGCAAATTTGGAAAACTCAGCAGTGGCCACAGGACTGGAAAAGGTCAGTTTTCATTCCAATCCCAAAGAAAGGCAATGGGAAATAGATGGGGAAACAGTGGAAACAGTG
>NW_011494903.1:10886757-10887919 GCF_000754665.1 Bison bison bison | reverse complement strand
ATGTTTTGGGCTCCATAATCACTGCAGATGGTGACTGCAGCCATGAAATTAAAAGACGCTTACTCCTTGGAAGGAAAGTTATGACCAACCTAGATAGCATAGTCAAAAGCAGAGACATTACTTTGCCAACAAAGGTCCATCTAGTCAAGGCTATGGTTTTTCCTGTGGTCATGTATGGATGTGAGTGTTGGACTGTGAAGAAGGCTGAGTGCCCAAGAATTGATGCTTTTGAACTGTGGTGTTGGAGAAGACTCTTGAGAGTCCCTTGGACTGCAAGGAGATCCAACCAGTCCATTCTAAAGGAGTTCAGCCCTGGGATTTCTTTGGAAGGAATGATGCTAAAGCTGAAATTCCAGTACTTTGGCCACCTCATGCGAAGAGTTGACTCATTGGGAAAGACTCTGATGCTGGGAGGGGTTGGCGTCAGGAGGAGAAGGGGACGACAGAGGATGAGATGGCTGGATGGCATCACTGACTCGATGGACGTGAGTCTGAGTGAACTCCGGGAGTTGGTGATGGACAGGGAGGCTTGGCATGCTGCGATTCATGGGGTCACAAAGAGTCGGACACGACTGAGCAACTGAACTGAACTGATAAGCTAGTAAAGTAATGCTCAAAAATCTCCAAGCCAGGCTTCAGCAATACATGAATCATAAACTTCCAGATGTTCAAGCTGGTTTTAGAAAAGGCAGAGGAACCAGGGATCAAATTCCCAACATTTGCTGGATCATTGAAAAAGCAAGAGAGTTCCAGAAAAACATCTATTTCTGCTTTATTGACTATGCCAAAGCCTTTGACTGTGTGGATCACAATAAACTGGAAAATTCCGAAAGAGATGGGAATACCAGACCACCTGACCTGCCTCTTGAGAAATCTGTATGCAGGTCAGGAAGCAACAGTTAGAACTGGACATGGAACAACAGACTGGTTCCAAATAGGAAAAGGAGTACATCAAGGCTGTATATTGTTACCCTGCTTATTTAACTTGTATGCAGAGTACATCATGAGAAACACTGGGCTGGATGAAGCACAAACTGGAATCAAGATTGCTGGGAAAAATATCAATAACCTCAGATATGCAGATGATACCACCCTTATGGCAGAAAGTGAAGAATAATTAAAGAGCCTCTTGATGAAAGTGAAAGAAGAGAGTGAAAAAGTT
>NW_011494903.1:10852220-10886558 GCF_000754665.1 Bison bison bison | reverse complement strand
ATAAGAGTCAGGGACACGACTGAGCGACTTCACTTTCACTTTCACTTTACTCCTTGGAAGGAAAGTTATGACCAACCTAGACAGCATATTAAAAAGCAGAGACATTACTTTGTCAACAAAAGTCTGTCTAGTCAGGGCTATGGTTTTTTCAGTAGTCATGTATGGATATGAGTGGTGGACTATAAAGAAAGCTGAGCGCTGAAGAATTGATGCTTTTGAACTGTGGTGTTGGAGAAGACTCTTGAGAGTCCCTTGGATTGCAAGGAGATCCAGCCAGTCCATCCTAAAGGAAATCAGTCCTGGGTGTTCATTGGGAGGATTGATGATGAAGCTGAAACTCCAGTATTTTGGCCACCTGATGGGAAGAGCTGGCTCACTGGAAAAGATCCTGATGCTGGGAAAGATTGAGGGCAGGAGAAGAAGGGGACAACAGAAGGTGAGATGGTTAGATGGCCTCACCGACTCAATGGACATGAGTTTGGGTAAACTCTGGGAGTTGGTGATGGACAGGGAGGCCTGGTGTGCTGAGGTTCATGGGGTCGCAAAGATTCAGACACGACTGAGCGACTAAACTGACTGACTTCCCTCATAGCTCAGCTGGTAGAGAATCCACCTGCAATGCAAGAGATTCCAGTTCATTTCCTGGATCAGGAAGATCCCCTGGATAAGGAATAGGCTACCCACTTCAGTATTCTTGGGCTTCCCTTGTGGCTCAGCTGGTAAAGAATCCACCTGCAATGTGGGAGACCTGGGTTCAATCCCTGGGTTCGCAAGATCCCCTAGAGAAGGGAATGGCTACTCACTCCATTATTCTGGTCTGGAGAATTCCATGGACTGTATAGTCCATTGTGTTGAAAAGAGTCAGACATGACTGAGTGACTTTTACTATAGTATGGATGTCAGATTCTAAAATCAAAAATATCAAGCATTGGCAGGGCTACTTTTCTTCTGAAGACTTTAGATAAGAATCAGTTTCCTTGTTGTTTCCAGCTTCTAGAAGCTGTCTAAAATCTTTGGCTCATGGTCTTTTCTTCCACCTTCAAAGCACATGATTCCAACCTCTGGTGCTATCATCACATCTTTTTCTCCCTGTTTCTTAATCTGCTACCTCCCTCTTATGAGAAGGGTGGTGATCACAATGGATTCACCAGGACAGTCCCAGATTTTCTCCCCACCTAACAGCCTTTAGTGAATCACATCTGCAAAGTCTTTTTTGCCATGTAAAATAACATAGTCACAGGATCTGGGGATTAGGATATGTCTGTCTTTGATGGATAATTATTCAGACTACCACAATAATCAAATGTAATCTATGATCAAACATAGCTACAGAAAATCTATACAGCATACAAGTACCTAGGTCTTCAAGAAAATAAATTAATTACACTTTAAGTTGCAAGATAAATGCAGCTAGACAGAAGATTTTTAAACTATACTCTCCTTGCTAGCATCAAATTTTTTTTCTTTTTCTCATATGTTAAAGTACAGAGAAATAGAGTATGAAATGTAAGGGAAATGGTCATTGAACTGATGATTTGTACGTGGAAATTTTTTTTCAGCGTGACTGGAAAATAAAAGAAAAAAAACTTTTTAAAAGACTGATAAAATATTTCCAGCTGCAAAAGTGAAACCTATTCTTTTTACAGAATTGAACTCTCATGTCCTTATGTCCTAGGTATTTCTTTTCCTAAACACTCTGTTATGTGGAGATATAAGCTCAGGAAACACTAAGCAAATTCCAGCAGATTAGCAAAGGTGATTTAGATATATTATGTTGATTTAGATATAAATGTGGTATGAGAGATTACCTCCACTGATCACAGCAGCTAAGAACACCGAGTATTAATCAGCTAATGTTTGCAGCTCTTGGGGGAAAGAGGTAGTAGATAGAAACCAAGAATTATAAAGAGAACAGAAGGAGCATTAGTCAGAGAGGTGGGAATAAGTAAACATCATAAATTAGGTTAATAGCAGGACTCTACATCTTCCTTTTCCTCCAACCTTGATAAAACCTTAAACTGAAGCTTAATACACTCTGTATATATTCACATATACTCATTTAACACCTGCTGTATTCAATATTAACTAAAATCAGTTTCTGCAGTCTTTAAATAAAGTTAGGAAACCTGTTTAAAATTTGTGGCCTGATCTTTCTGAACCTGTCTAGTGATTTAGAAGTCAGTATACAATAATGAAAATAGAATGGGAATAAGTGGATACCGGAAGACCAGGGCTGTAGGTCTAGCTCTTCTGCAAATTGCTTCCAAGATTTCAAACAAACCTCTTATCTCAATGTGACTCAATAGTCTCCCATTAAAATGGGAAATTTAAATTGGTAAAAAAAATATTATTTAACAAATCAGAAATTAAATCCTTCCCACTGCATAGCAAATATAATTTCTCCACTGATGCCAATTATACTGTCTATTTCACAAAAGAATTAGAATATGGTTAAAAAAATAGAATTCACTTCTAAGAAAATACTTGGTCATATAGGAAATATGAGAGGCCAATATAAACCTGGCACCCCACTCCAGTACTCTTGCCTGGAAAATCCCATGGACGGAGGAGCCTGGAAGGCTGCAGTCCATGGGGTCACGAAGAGTCCGACATGACTGAGCGACTTCACTTTCACTTTTCACTTTCATGCATTGGAGAAGGAAATGGCAACCCACTCCAGTGTTCTTGCCTGGAGAATCCCAGGAACGGGGGAGCCTGATGGGCTGCCATCTACGGGGTCGCACAGAGTCAGACACGACTGAAGTGACCTAGCAGCATAGCAATATAAACCTAGTAGGTCTTATAAACATGCTACCTAGTAACAGCGATTGGCAAACTACAGCCACTAGGCCAAATCAAGCCCACCACCTATTTTTTTTTTTTAATAAAGTTCTATTGAAACACCGCCTTGCCCATTCACTTACATATTATCTATGGCTAACTTCCAGCTAAAGTGACAGAGTTGAGTAGTTGTGACAAAGATCAGGTGGCCTGCAAACCCTAAAGTATTTATTATCAGTCTATACATAGAAAGGTTCCTGACCCTATCTAATAAAATGACACAAGTGGGGGTGGTGGTTTTGTCACCAAGTCGTGTCCGACTCTTGTGACCCACGGACTATAGCCTGCCAGGTTCCTCTGCCCGTGGGTTTCTCCAAGCAAGAATACTGGAGTGGGTTGCCATTTCCTTCTCCAAAACAACACAAGACCAGTGATAAATCCCATATCATGTTAAAATCAAAAAACTTTAAGTATAGCTTTAATGATTAATTTTTTCACTTTTTATATGTCTTCACATGGTGTATAAAAAGTGATGTCACCTTAGCAAATAGTTTGTGGTATATTTCTTTGAGTTGGTTTTCTTTTGGGGAGAGTAGTTAATTTGACATCATTCATTATTGTTAAATTGAGTTAAGGATAGGCAACATTATGATACAGTAATAAACAATCCTCCAAGTTTTCATGCCTTACAACTACAAAGTCTTATCTCTCACATCCACTGGATCAACTGGGGGATACATGTGCCCTCTTTCTGGGAACCAAGCTGATAAAGACTCTTCCATTCAAAGAGGTGGCTATTACTGTGGCAGAAGGAAAGAGAATATAGCTAATGGCACTCTGCCTTCTAAAGCTTCCACCAGAAATGACACATCCCCTCCAGTCACATTTCCTTCCTCAAAGTAAAACACATGGTCATGTGCAATTTCACCAGGGCAGTGCAATTCTACCATCAGACCAGAAAGAGGAGAACTAGAGCAGCTGAGAGACTCTTAAAGACGGTCATGGTAGCTGCCAAAAACAGGCTGAGAGATGGAGTTAAATGCCTCTTGCCTGTGGAGACTTTGCATCAAGTAAGGCACCACCATAGAAAGCACAACACTTCAATTACACTGTAATTTACCAAAGTCTAGACTTTCTGGCTCTATGTTGACAGAGTATTGGTAAAAGTGCTATACCAGTTTTGCAAAACCTATGACAGAGACTTCTTTAGCAGTGTGAAGAAGTATTTCTTCAATGAAAATGTTAGTTTTAGTTTTCTGAATTCTTGGGTATTTCTGAATTTCATTTATTTGATATTCAAAATAATTCCTTGGTCCTTTCCAAAATTTAAAAATAGCAGTTGAAGTTTAGTAGTAAGTTCACTTAATGTCTATAGAAATTTACTTGCTACAGTGAGTAAAATGTACTTTTTAAAAAATCATTTTCCCACTATTAAAAAGAGCATTTAAAGCATGGTCTATTTTAGTTTCTAAAATTACTTTCCTACATTTTTTAAAAGAAAGCAAACATTCAAAATAGAACTCATGAGTGATGTACCGCATTCTTTCCTTTAAAAACCTATTAAGAGGGAATGAACTTGCTTTTATTTAACATATTGCATTTACATGTTAACTATTTAAAATAATTTTACTCTTTTGAAATGGTCAGACATAATCAACAAGTTTGTGCCAAGACTTTCTTTTGAAAGCTACATCTTTAAATCATGTTGACTAATAAAACTCCCAAAGCTAAAAAAAAAACACAAAAACTCCCAAAGCTGCACAGCAGGAAAAAAAGGATATAAAAATTATAAGCCATTTTTCAAATTAAAAAAAAAGAAGATTTTCATTTAAAGTTAGCCAAATATGGAGCACATAGAATCCATGGCAAACTTCTCATAGTTAATATACCCTCTTGAAATCCTGTTAACAACACAATTAACGTTTAGTATGTAGGCATGGAACCATGATATACCTTCAGTACTCAACATTCTCTGCAGTATGGCTTAAGGAAAAAAAGTGTATCTATAAAATACATACTGCTTTCTTGGTCAAATATAAGTTGATTTTATTGAACGCAAGATTATTTTCAGTCTGGGTGTCTTCACTATTGATAAAATAGACTGCGGATGGGCTCCTTTAGCTGGAGGGACCATATGCATAAGAAAATGCATGCAGAGAAGATGACATATGTCATACCATGTGCCAAATACCATCCTAGATCTGGAAGTGACAATTTTCTCATATATACTGGCACTTGGAGCTCTCTAGCTTTGGATGTATTTCTTCTCCACAAGAACTCAAGTGACATTATGTGTGTTTCTGAAAAGCTTGGTAGGAGGTTTCCTGGCAAATTAGTTCTTTTACATTTTATATTTTTATCTGATATCCTTTAATTAATATGCTTTGTGAATTAATTTTGTTGTACCTCTTAAGTATCAGACATGAGCTTGCATCCTCTACTCTATAGTCTTAAGGTTTCTAAGGAACATGCAACTACACCCTTGTACACATAAGACAGATAATGAATTTTTGATCCTTTTTCTACAAAACTAAGTTAGTTTCTCTGGAAAATCGGGTAATTCTACTGCTGCTATGTACCTTACTATCCTAGTCAGTTCACAAAAAAAGCAATATGCTGAATGACCAATTGCCATTTTTACTAAATGTATATATTTATCAAAATATTTGCTTTTAAAAAGCAAATCATTATAAAATGTATAACAATTTATATAGGATGCGTTGGCTTCTGACATTTTGAGGATTTCTGTGAAGTCTTAGCTGACTGATTTTTATTTCAGAATTTCATATGGAAATTCTTCAGTTTATGCTGAAGTCTTACCAATTCTCTCCTATGTCATTTCTGCTTTTAAATCATTTTAAGTTTCTCTTACTAATTTTTCAAGTATTACAACATTACTTATGTGATCTCTTGCAATTAGTAGCCAAAATGTAACAAGTAACAATGTTGTTCTTGTCTCTGTCTTGTTCAAACAGTCTCATTTTTTTAGCAGTGCTTAAGGTTTTAATGTTTTTAATATTTAACAAAATGTATGCTCTTTTGTTTTGTTATTGTTCTTTCTCAGCTGAATTTACTGTCTTGTCAATGTTATACACATAGAAGTGATACCTTCCATGCATTCTCACTTCCTTTCCATCGCTCTGAATGATCTGCAGGTTTTGTATTGTATATCTTTTCAAATCACTGTTAGAAACCAAAAATTTTTGTGTGATTTGATTAGTTGGGCCACTTCTTGTTTCTACCATATGTGTTTAAAAGTTATTTACTTCCTTTTTTTAATTTCAGGTATGTTTACTACCCCTGTGTCAATTCCTTATATTAGCACATAAGCCTGAGTTTCTGTTTCTAGAAATACATTTTTAAATTTCAATATGATATGATTATTTTCACCCAGTTATGAATAACCAAATTTCTGGGAAATGGATAAAATTAAAACAATTGGTAAGCTGGCTATTTGAAGAACTGGCCAATCAGTGAAATGATTGTTTATTGGACTGGTTTTGGGTGAGCTGGCCTGCTTCCCTAGATGATGAGTAAAACAGAAGATACAAACATTACACACACACACACACACACACACAAAATAAGTTATATTTCTATTACAATTCACTAACCCCAAGTTTCAAGTATGATCCTTCTCTAGTACATATAAGGAAAGCAAATTTGTTTCATTTTCCTACTAGTTGTTCCCTTAGAAATGGCTCTCATAATGAGTGTACTTTCCCACCATACCCAGTTTCATCACAGATCACTGCTCACTTTAGTGTTAAACACCCCTGAAAATTCCTAGACCCAAAAATCCCAGTATGAGGTTTTCTTTCTTCTCTGAGAGCAACAGAGATGCTGAGTGGGGCAGACAGCACTTCTCTCTATAGGAGAGAAGTCCTCCATCAGTTGCAATTGCAATGTAGGATGTCGAAATGTAACGCTGGGAAAGAGAGATGACTATTTCTAGATTCTGGGGGTAAAAGATAAAAAAAGTAAACCCTTCAGAGGGAGTACTCTCTGGCATCACACAGTCCCAACCCAGCTCCTCCTATTCTAACCTCAGTTAAGTCCGATAACCCAAACCCACCTCCCTCCCAGCCCACCCTCTACTTCAATATCCATTCCTCTAGTCTAAATTTCAGTCCAAAGCAGTGTTATTCAGCCCTAGTATCACATTCAAATCACCTGGAGAGCATTTTTTAAATGTCAATGCCCAGACCTCACCCAGAGATTCTCATTTAATGGTCTATGGGACTTAGAAATGGGCTTTTAAATTTAAAGTTCCCCAGGTGATCCTAAAGTACAGTTAAGTCTAAGAACACTTATCTAAAGAGAGCTTTCCAAACATTTCCACTTCACTTTATGTATGATAATGCTATTTGTGAAACACACTGCAGTAGACCTGAAAGGCTGCTGGAGGTTGCAGATGATGTGGCGGTGTGAAGGGACAAGAAACAGGGGATCCCCTGACTGGCCAGATCCCATCCAGCCACCTAACCAACAAGGATGGAAGGGCTTTGATCTCCATACATAAGCCATTTTACACATCCTCATTTTTTGTGGGAAAATGGATGTTGTGATCTACAGCAACAATCAGGGCAGCCTCCACAGGCTGATCTAGGATAGGTATTGGTACCCCAAGTGCTGAGGACTGTCCAGTCCAGTACATGGTTCTCCTAATATGTTTCATTCGGAAATCACCCACTGGTGTGAATTATATGCACATGCTTCCCAAACTGTCCATGGGCTTACTATCAACAAAAGAACAATCTAAGTTACTTACTATCAAAGGCAGGAATCGTGTAAATGCTTTTATTACCTACCCTAAAGATAGATCCAGAGAAGGCAATGGCACCCCACTCCACTACTCTTGCCTGGAAAATCCCATGGATGGAGGAGCCTGGTAGGCTGCAGTCCATGGGGATACTAAGAGTCAGACATGACTGACCGACTTCAATTTCACTTTTCACTTTCATTCATTGGAGAAGGAAATGGCAACCCACTCCACTGCCCCTGCCTGGAGAATCCCAGGGACGGTGGAGCCTGGTGGGCTGCCGTCTATGGGGTCGCACAGAGTCGGACACGACTGAAGCGACTTAGCAGCAGCAGCAGCAGCAAAGATAGATCCACAGTACATTTCTAATAAACACTGGTTGAACTGTTTAAGTCTATATACCCCGATTAGCTACCATCGGTAAAAAGTCCGTAATCCCATAATCCCTCCTCAAGCAGTGAAACTTGAATAACAGGCAAAAGTCTAGAGGATTACAAGTAATAAATGATTAATCTAGGGAGCTGCTTTCTTGCTTAGATAGGCAGGTAAAGCACAGTCCCTCCTCCCTCCTCAGATCAGAAACATGATAAATGAAGGCCCAACACTGGGAGCCCAGGCACCACCACTTCACCCTAAAAGAGGGTGAACTGACAGCACAGTTTAGGGAGAATCTGCAGCAGATTGTCCTGGATTTAAATAAATTGGCTTCATGGAGAGTGGGAACAGCACAAGCTCACACATGTGCATGCCAGCACAACAAGCTATGGAGCTTGAAGAAAGAAATAAAGTAATGATAGTGAACAGACCCAATTATGTCCTTTTTCCCTTAGCTAAGGTTAAGAACACTTCCTTTTCATATTAGGTTCTTTTCTATGTTTTAGATATTAACACATGCCAACTGTGTAAGCCAACTCAAACTCCTGGAATTGACACTAACCGTGACTTCATCATGTTTTTATTTTTTTGTCTGACCTATATTTTTACCTATGAGAATTAGAGTACTCAAAATATTTTCAATGTCTGTAAAGAATCATGATAATTTTTTTCTAACAGTGATGGCCTCTGTCTATAGGTACCAGAAAAAAACAAAAGATTGGGAATGCATAGGGCAGCCCTTCCTGCAAGGGAAGTTTGACAATGAAAAGCATGTTCATCTTTCCTCCAATGACAAACTCAGACTACTGTGTACAAATAGCATACCATCCTAACTCCTAAGTAGAGGAAAATAATCAGAGCTGTGTTTAGCTGATAAAAACGCAGATGAGGAATATAACTTACCTGGAGCAGGAACACCACCTATCAGTTTTCTGGTTTCAAATGTTTTTTAGTTTATTGAAAGTGGAGGGATCATGAGTCTTGTTCAATCAGGATATTGATCCAAGAAATTGATCTTCTCTGTTTGTTACTGTTGGCCCTTGCCCTGTTTTCTCTAAGGGAACTAATGTGGCTCTGGTTGAAATTATCCGTGGACACTAACAGAAGCAGAAAAACCTTGGTGACTCTACTGCAAAAATATAGGAGTCTCTTGTGGCACAGAAGTTGATGGCTCTGTAGGACATAACAAAGGTCAAACACAAAACTACCTTAAAACAAACAAAAAATTAGGTGAGGAGAATGGTGATCTATGCAGCTTGGCTTAGTCTACTTTTCTTGAGTTTATCAGAGTACAAAGAGAGCAGCATAATGTAAACTGACATTCTTTCCCAATAGGAAGCCGCGCAGGTTGCAGGAAGAAGCAAAACTGGAACTGCATTTGCCCAAGTATAAGAAGCCAAGGTGAGAGGATAGAAGCAATCCCATGAAGCAAGAGCTGCCGTAATTGACTCAAACTCTCAGTGACATCACGTGAAAATGCAGTATTATACAACCTCGCTTTTATGTTTATTCAGTTGTTAACAATTATTTGATGCAGTTTTGCAGAAAATACTTCCATATTGTTATATATAAAAATGAGCCCAAGGCAAAGGTGGAATAAAGTGCAGTCTAATTCTGAGTGCAATTATCAGAAATGAGTGGTTGTGATTCCAGTTTCATCAGCAGGAAGAAAAACCCATCTTACAGAAAGTTGAAACAGTGACCTTAAGCATTAAATATCTGGTTGCTGTAGGAGGCTTACAATGCATAAATCTGAAAGACTCCATGGAAAAGTCTCTCATCCTAGAGGGACATACAGAACAACCTCCTCTGAGCTCCAGAGGGAAGGAAGGAGAATTAGAGGCAGCACTGGGTAAGTGGCATATCAGAAGTTGTTTACTGCAAGAGGAGTAGTATCTACTGCAAATTTACCATTAAAGAAGCTGATGAATCACAAAGGGTTCATACCACAGGCTGTTTTTATTCTAACCAGGTAGCTTAACTTCTGGTTAAGTCATGGTCAGAACTTTACTATTGACATTTCTAGAGTGAACTGAAATGAAATGGGAGCCAGGAAATTTGCCTTTTGGTCCCCTGATAGTAAGTGGCAAGAAAGTTTAATTTTGCAGGAGCTGTTACACAACTAAAAATGCATTAGGGACACAGGAAAAACCAGGCCTCTTTACAAAAGAAGACAGGTACAGAAATGTTCACTGAAACACTGTCTATAATAATTCAAGACTGAAAATGTACTAATTGTCCATTCACTGATGAAACACATTTTATAAGTATTCAACAGAACATGATACAGAAGCTAAAATACATAAATTTGCCATGTGTTTCAAAAATCTTAATATTGAGCCCCTCAAAAGTTACAGACTAGCACTTCATAAAATGCCACATAAGTATAACACTATCTTTTATTTATAGATAATCTGCCTGCCAATGCAGGAGACATAAGAGACACAGTTTGATCTCTGGCTTGGGAAGATCCCTGGAGAAGGAAATGGCAATCCACACCAGTATTCTTGCCTGGAGAATCCCATGGACAGAGGAACCTGACAGGCTACAATCCATAGCATCGCACTGAGTCAGACACAACTGAAGCAACTTAGTACACAGGCACATAGATTTGTAGATATAGATTTTATTTATAGATATGTATATCTATAAATGCATGGGAATCAAAAAAAAATTAAGATATTTCTTCTCTTGGAGAGGGCAGGAGGTGAATGAGAAGAGAGAAAAAGAAGCACACAAGTGACATTAACTTTTCCTATAAAGTTTTAGTTCCTTAAAATAACTGAAGCAGGTTTGGGAAGAATGTCAAGATTTGATTGAACTTATTGGTGAGCAGGTATTCACTACTATTTTCTATATTGTTCTACATGTTCAAGTATGCTATATAACATACCTAAAGGGAGAAATAGGCAGCAATATAATAGTAGTTGAGGACTTCAGCACCCCACTTATATGAGTGAATAGATCATCTTGACTGAAAAATCAATAAAGAAACATCAGCTTAAACAACATGTTAGACCAGGTAGACTTAACAGATATTTATAAAACACACCATCCAAAAATGCTTCCCACATGGCTCAGCATGTAAAGAATCTGTCTGCAATGCAGGAGCCACAGGAAAACAGGTTCAATCCTTAGGTCAGAAAGATTCCCTGGAAAAGAACATGGCAACCCATTCCAGTATTCTTACCTGGAGAATCCAATGGATAGAGGAGCCTGGAAGGCTACAGTCCATAGTGTCAGGTCGAAAAGGGTCGGATACGACTTAAGTGACTGAACACACACACATGCATTCAAAAACTGCACACGGAACATTTTCCAAGATACATCACATGTTCGGCCACAAAATAAGTCTTAAAAAATTTTAAAGAGTTGAAATCATATCTAGCATCTTTTCCAAACACAATGGTATGAAACTGAAATTAATTACATACATAAAACTAAAAATTCACAAATATATGAAGATTGAACAAATGCTACTGAATAAACAATGGATCAAAGAAGAAACCAAAATAGAAATCAAAAAATTCCTGATACAAATGAAAATATGTATTACATCAAAATGGTATGAAATGTAGCACACCAAAATTCATAGGACTCAGCACAAGCAGTTCAAAGAGGTAAGTTCATAACAACAAATGCCTACCTCAAAAAACAAAAGAAATCCCAAATAAACAACCTAACTTTACACTTCAAGCAACTAGAGAAAGAACAAAGCCCAAAGTTAATAGAAGAAGGAAATAACAGCAACTATTAGAGCAGAAATAAATGAAAAAGACAACAGAAAAGATTAAAGAAAACAACATCTGGTTCTTTGAAACAACAAAGTGAACAAACCATAAGCTGACTCACCAAGCGAAAAAGAAAGAGAGCTCAAATAAATAAAATCAGAAATGAAAGATAAGATATTATCATTGATACTACAAATACACAAAGACTCATAAGAGACTACTTTGAACAATTACATACCAATAAATTGGACAACTTAGAAGCAATGGATAAATCCTAGAAACACACAACCTATCTAGACTAAATCATGATAAGAAGCATAAAAAGGAAGGAGCCCAGCAATAAACCCACACATAAAGAGGAGGAAAGTACAATCTCTTAAATGATGCTGGAAAAACTGGACAGCCACATGTAAAAGAATAAATCTGAATGACTATCTTATACGCAAAAATTAACTCAAAATGAATTAAAGACTTGAATGTAAGACCTGTCTCCATAAAATTCCTAGGAGAAAACATAATGGTAAGCTCCTTGACATTGGTCTTGGTGATGTTTTTTGACTCTCACACCAAAAGCAAAAGCAACAAAAGAAAAATAAATAAGTAGGACTACATTGAACTAAAACACTTCTGCACAACAAAGGAAACCATCAACAAAATGAAAAGTCAGTCTACTTAATAAAAGAAAACATTTGCAAATTATATATCTGATAAGGGGCTAATATCCAAGATACATAAAGTACTCATACAACTCAATAGCAAGAAACAACCTGATTAAAACATGGACAGAAGATGTAAATAGACATTTTTTCCAAAAAAGAAATAGAGATAGCCAACAGATAGGGAAATGCAAATCAAAACCACAATGAGAGGTTATACCACCTCACACCTTTTACAATTACCGAAAAGAATAGAAATAACAAAGATTGATAAGCATGTGGAGAAAAAGAAACCCTTGTGTACTGTGGGAATGTAAACTAGTAAAGTCACTATGGAAAACAGTATGAAGTCTTTGTAAAAACTTAAAAATAGAACTACCACAAGCTCTAGCAATTCACTCTGGACATTTAAGGAAAAGGAAGACATTAATTTGAAAAGGTATCTACACTACCATGTTCATAGCAGTGTTATTTATAATGGTCAAGATACAGAAACAGCCTGTGTCCAACCAATGGATAAATGAATAAATCACAATATATATAATAGAATATTATTCAGCCATTAAAAAATGAAATATTGCCACTTGCAATAACATGGATAGACCTCAAGGGCATTATGGAAAGTGAAATAAGTCAGACAGAGAAAGACAGTGTATGACCTCTTTTATAAATGGAATCTTCGGAATAAATAAATGAATTTAGGCTCATAGATTTACCCTAAACTCTGGTAGTTGCCAGCAGTGGGAGAATGGAGGATTGGAGAAATGGGTGAACTCCTTTTTGTTTTGGTTTTTTGTTTTAAAAAAGTTGATTACTTTTTAATAAATTTTACACAATCTGTTTCAGAAAATAGCAGAGGAAGGAGCACTTCCCAACTTATTTATGATTCCAGTATTGCCCTGATTTCAAAGCCAGGCTAAAAAAAGTATTTAAAAAGAAAATTATAAACTAGTATCTGCTATGAATTTAGATGCAAAAATTTATTTAAAATATTGGAAACAGTATATTTGTGCATAAGAAGAAATATACACCATGACCACTTTGAATTTATTCCAAAGATGCAAGGATGGTTCAACATTTGAAATCAATCAATGCAATCCATCATGTCAACAAGCTAATCAAAAAAAAATCACATGATTTTATCAATTGATGCATAAAATGCATTTGATACCCAAAAGGAAAGAAAAGAAAAAATATGCTATAGGAAAAATAACAGAAAACAGTATTGCTTTAGGGGGAGGGAAGATTGCAGTGGAAGATGGCAACATATTTTTTAAATGGGGCAAAAAGCAGAACAAAGTTATTGATGATGATCAAAAGATTCTGTTTTCGGGTTTAGCAATTAGACTTGTAGATATATTACTTTTCGAGGAATAAACTGGAAGAACTGTACTATTATAATAAAAAGTCACACTATTCTTTTTATTATTATATTGTAAAATGCATTATAAAATAAAAAAGAAAACAAAAATCAACAAAAAATGTGTTCATGGCATCTTTTTATGAAACAATCAAATCAAGAAGACATGTAAAATTTAGATGTTTCACATGAAATTGAGATTAGAGAGAAGTATATCAGAATTACTAGAATATAAACACGTGAAGTTAATGAATTTAGATAAAAGTGTATAGGCCATGAAGATATTTTAAGAAAATAAATATATGGAGAGACAAAAGTGTATAAGTTTTGCATTTGTGCAACTAAGAAAATGAGGTGAGACATGAAAATAAGATCAGACAATAGGAATTTAACCAAATCAGATTCCAATTCCCCTAAAGGCCACACGGTGCCTGCCTACCTCCTGCTTTCCCTGGCTGGATTTTTCTCCCCCTTTCCATTACATTGTACTAAGAAACCACCTGAAAGGCAGTAACTAGTTATTTGAGATATAGAAGTACTTGTTTCACTTGGCACCACCTTGGAGGAAGGTTAGAGAAACCATTGGTGGGGATTTGTGATGAAACAGAAAAGGAGCAAACAGGAGAGGAGGGCCAGGGCTATGGCTGCAGGTCACCACAGTGGTCAGCATTGCTGCTGAGAAGACCCATGGCCTGGTGAGCAGCCACGCATTGGAATCCAGAGGAGAGTGAGGACTTCACAGCAGCCTTTCCACAAGAATTTACCTTACTCCACACCATGCATGCAAACACACCCAGGAGAGGCAGTCTGTAGAGAAATATAGAAACCGTACTTACCTCTAGGGAAGGGCCCACATCAGTTCCTCCATCATCTTTTCTACCCACTTGGTCCTCACTGTTCTTTTCACAAGTAACAAAGTAAAGTGTGATACAAGAACCACAGACATTCATCCCCGCTTCACTGCTGTGTGACCCTAAAGCCCAGAAAGGCCAAGTGACCTAAAACTTCACACACAATTAATGGTGGGTCTCATGTTAGCATTCTTGTAGATACAGTCATAGACGTAGATCTACAGATATAGATATAGATATATAGATATAACACTACCCCAACAACACTGAGTTTTCTTTTTCTGACACAAACTGATGAGTAATTAATTACCCTCTTTTGTTTTAGGCAGCTGAACTAACTAAACAAAATAAGCTTTAAGGTTTTTGTTTGTTTGCTTGCTTACTGAATTAGCAGAGTCTTTGGGTATATTTTGCTTTTTTTTTTTTCCTCCTGATGAACAAATTCTATGACACTGCAAAAACCAAAAGACTTTTTAAGAGTATAAATTTCATATCAACTATATTTTGAAAATTAAAAAGACTTCCTGAAAATGCCCAAAATATTTAATTGCATCCAATACAGGCCATAATATGCTATAATATGGCAAAGCCAAAGTAATTGGGATGGAATGAAACAGGATCCTTATTCTAGTCATTTAATAAAAGATACTCCATTGAGAATCTTTAAAAGAATAGACTATTGGAGCCCGGCATTCTGGTAAGAGAATGCTATTCTGTTTTAGCATTTATTTACAGGTGGTCCTCAGTGCTGACTGTACACCAAGGGAGCTTCTAAAATATTCTGATGTCAGGGCACTGCCCCCAACCAATTAAAGCAGTCTCTCTAGAGGTGGGGACTAGGCATCTGCAGATTTTTAAAACTGCTTAGGTGATTCTAATATGCAGTCAGGGTTAAGAACCACTGATTTAGACATTGCTGTTCCAATTAATATTTAAACAGTCACAGCCTGTTGGCTCCACTAATCCAGTTGCATTACAACTGGCATATAAAAGATTATTTTTTTAATATCATATGAAAAGGAAGATCAATGGACTCTTGAGGTACAAGTTACTCTGTAATCCTTCTGATGCACTGTCCATTCTGGTAGTCCTCTGTGTTTTAATTCATCACTTGTGCTTTTATAAAACTGAAAGTGTTAATCCTTCTTCACAGACTCTAGTGCAAACCTTAATATTGAATAATCCACTGAGTTGTGTGTTTAAGATCTTTGCTTCATTAAGTCACCAGATATTCCTGGCAGCAGAAGAGTGGCAAGATGTCAACCTGAGCTTTGCTGAGCCAAAAGAATTAGCTTTTACCGTATTTCTAAAGATGAATATGCTCTTAGAGCATGTCCATTAGCCCTAATACTCTAATGAATGTATGGCTTGACAGACACAATAATTGGCATAGTTCAGAGTGTAAGAGAACCAATTTGATGAATCAGAATAAGGTCAAGGGAAAGAAGAAACAACGATTTAGTTTGCTCATATTTCTAACCATAGCAACAAGAAAGATTAAATAGTAAAAAACAAGATTAGGTAGAATTGATAATCCATTAATGTGGAGTTCCTTCATCTCATTAACACTAGTCAATAAAAAAGTGGCTTTGCTATAAAACAGTGGCACTTGAGTTCCATGGAAGTCACTGTGTATCCTAGCAATGTCCTTTTTAAAAAAAAAAGAAGTCTGAGGATCTTATCTACTGTGGCTAACGTCTGGAATTTCTGGCCTTATCTCCTGGCTACTCACTTAGGATAGTCTAGGATTTTATTTCCCCATGGGTTTACCATCAACATTTTTCCCTTTAAAATATCAGCCCTGACCTTAAATGGCACAGGGCTCTCTCTGTTGGCTCTGGAAATATTTATAGCACTCAGGTATAATTCTTCTGATTGAAATATGTTTTGCTTCTATTCTTCAGTGAAACAATAAAGGTAGATTGCAGAGCAAGCCCTTTTATTCCTCCTGAAAGGACCTGCTGTGAACTACAAAAACGAAATACAAAGTAAATTGCTTCAAACTAACGTGAATGCTGCTAGCTCATGCTGGGTCATACTAAAAGAGACTTCCGTCTGTCCCAGCAACAACAAAGGGGGGGGGGGGGTCTAATTCTTAACCAAACTTGACATGTGTCTGGGACAAGATGTTAGTCATGCTTGGCTTCATCTTCTCAGGAATTTCTTGTTTAATTTAACTCAATGACTTTGAACTGTGAAGGAAGAGTTGATCCAAAACATGAGTTAGACAAAGGAATCTAAATAGGAACCTGAAACCATTTCTACCTCTCTGGGTTCTGACCTTACCATAATGAAGAAAAACAAATAAAGTTGGGAGAATGTGATCTCTGTCTTTGATGGAATCACAGATTTAAAGGTCAAAAAATGGAATGGATTGTCATAAGCTATTTGGAATTTATGAAAGATGTTTTTGATAACTATCATATGTACTATTTTTAATAAATTCAAAACATATTTGGTTTGAAAATGTGCAAGATAGAAAATTGATATATATGGTACTAACAGATAGGGATGGTGGGCAAAACTACTGGGTTATAATGCTGGGCCAGCTAAAATGATGCAGATAATATTTAATCTTCACTACCTACTCATATTTTTTTATTTTTCCATGGGTCAGTTAACAAAATGCTTTATGTGACTACTATGTTCTCAGCATTACAAGACATAGAATTACATGACTACTTCAAGGAGTTTAACTTCTGGTTGGGAAACTCAAAACACTACTGAACAAGTTATGAATTATCAATGGGCAAAACAAATGAGGCTATGTTTGAGAGAATTACGAATTACAAAGTCTAACACATTCTGTTCTGTATTTCAGCTGTTTTTTATTTCAAGGAGTTCAGTGACAATTTGACCTTGTCCTTATTTGGGGACTAGTCCTCGTACTTACTCTTGGGAAAATTCCCTCTGTAAATTATTCTTCATTTTATGTCAGATGAACCCAATCCAACTCAATCCAATATTCTTTGATGGATGTCACAGATTTTTTATCCCATTCACAGCTGCTGCTGCTGCTGCTAAGTCGCTTCTGTCATGTCTGACTCTGTGCGACCCCATAGACGGCAACCCACCAGGCTCCCCCATCCCCGGGATTCTCCAGGCAAGAACACTGGAGTGGGTTGCCATTTCCTTCTCCAATGCATGAAAGTGAAAAAGTGAAAGTGAAGTCGCTCAGTCATGTCCAACTCATAGCGACCCGTGGACTGCAGCCCACCAGGCTCCTCCATCTATGGGATTTTCCAGGCAAGAGTACTGCAGTGGGTTGCCATTGCCTTCCCCGATCCCAGTCACAGCAAGAAATGTATTTTACATGATGACAGCACACACACTATAGTCACATTACTGATCGAAATTTTATGAATCTGTTGTTTGACAATGTGAAGACATCCTCTGATGCTTTGTATTTGATTCAATTACATGAGCTTAAAAAAAACTGCTGATCATGACCCATTCAACTGAGTCACCGTGTAACACTTTAAATGGTATTACCTGAATCTAGATCTTCACTTTGAATGGACCTAGTGAAATAGATCATGGATTTAAGATCACACATGGATTTATAAATCCTACAGACAGAGGAGCCTGGCAGGCTACAGTCCATGGGGTCACAAGAGTCAGACACAACTTAGCTACTAAACCACCATGGATCTATATATGAATTATATATACATAATACATAAATTACAACTGACTTTCCAACAGGGGGTTTAAAAACATGAGTTGGCATCATAAGTACCTGTAAGTACCAGTGATAGATATTTGCTTGAATCAATCCTAAATCCATGTATCATACCTTGTACTTTAAGATTGAGTGGATCAACAATTTGTTTTCCCAGGGTCACCATCTTCTGGGCACAATCTTTCATTTCTAATATTATTAAATCTGAAGCTTCATTAGGCAAAGTATCTTTTGATATCTGGCTTCTATCAAAGTTCTAGTGTTGTTACTATGGGTCAATTTTTTTTTCTCAAATGTCCCTGGGCACAAACAATTCCAGCTCTGGCTTCCTTGCAGGCACCACAAATTCAAGGGCAGATCTCTTCATCACACTTCTCCAATGTAAGAAGATCTTTAAAACATTTGGCCTTCAATTCAGTCACTCAGTCATGTTTGATTCTTTGCAACTCCACAGACTACAGCACGCCAGGCTTCCCTGTCCATCACCATCTCCCAGCACTTGCTCAAGTTTCTGTCCATCAAGTTGGTGATGCCATCCAACCATCTCATCCTCTGTCATCCCCTTCTCCTGCCTTCCATCTTTCCCAGCATCAGGGTCTTTTCCAATGAGTTGGTTCTTCACCTCAGGTGACCAAAGTATTGGAGTTTCAGCTTCAGCATCAGTCCTTCCAATGAATATTCAGGACTGATTTCCTTTGGGATTGACTGGTTTGATCGCCATGCAGTCCAAGGGACTCTCAAGAATCTTCTCCAACACCACAGTTCAAAAGCATCAATTCTTCAGCTCTCAGTTTTCTTTATGGTCTAACTCTCACATCCATTTGGCCATAGGATCCTAAAATTATAGCTGTCTATGACTGAAACTAAAAGTGAAAAGATAGGGAAAGATAAGAAAATCTGTCTGAATACTAAAGACTGAATATAACATACAGATGCATAAAATTCATAATAAAATCAAATTGCTTTCAGTTTAAGTGTAGTAGAAATATATTGTTTTTAAAAAATAGAAGCACATTATAAATAATCTGTGTTATTTCAGGAAAGATACATTTTATCACTATTTACATAGGGGATACAATTAATCCATTTAATTAATGATACACCTAGATTTATGATGGGCTTCCCTGGTGACTCTGACAGTAAACAAATCTGCCTGCAATGCAGGAGACCTGGGTTCAATCCTGGGTTGGGAAGAGCCCATGGAGAAAGGCATGGAAACCCACTCCAGTATTCTTGCCTGGAGAATCTCCATGGACAGAGGAGCCTGGCGGGCTCCAGTCTATGGGGTCACAAAGAGTCAGACATGACTGAGCGACTAAGCACAGCACAGATTTATGATAATTTGCTTAGCCTTATTGCCCAAGTAGAAACTGTAAAGAAGGTTAAGCCTCATTTAGTAAATATTTATTGAGAACTAAGTACATAGCAAATACTATCCAAGGCTCTGAGGAAACAAGATAGGCACAGTCCTCAGTTGTAAAGTCTTACATTTTATTGGATGCAGGTGACCAAAACATGACAAAAATAAATAAAGGAGATGTGCATCAGAGAGTGGCAATTGTATGCAGAGAATTAAAAGAGCAGATATGATGGTAGTGTGTGGCTACTTCAGATGGATTGGTTGGGGTGGGCCTCTCTGCAGATGACAATATGACCAACATCTCAGTGACTAAGCGGCAGTCCTGGAACGATGGGAGGAAAGAGAACCACCCACCAAGGAAAAGGCCTCCAGGAGGAACTGAAATAAAGCTGGTGATCCTGGGGTGTATTGTGCGCAAGAGGGGAAGCAGCATGACATGAGGTCAAGGAGGCAGGGACTAAATCATGTTTGGATTTTAACTACCATGGGAAAACTTTGTTGTGTTTAGAGCAAATCTGACTCATACTCTTAATGAACATTCTAATCTCCCTGTGGATAGTGAACTGTCGGGAAAGAGGGGAAGCAAAGGCAGTTGAGGAGAAAGTTTTGGCATACAGAAGAGAAACGGCATTTGCTTAGAACACAGTGACACCGGTGACAGCTTTATTATTTGGTAATAATGCATGATGCAGCTGGTCCTTGGGTGAAGGTGACATGATGCTGCATGTGTGTGTGCAACATGTCCTTGTGTAAACACATCAGAAATAAAGCAGAAAACAAACATAAGGGTAGAGGTTGTTTCACCTCCCATTTCTGTGTACATTTTCAAAATGCAAGTGACTGAAATTTAGGCACTGTCTGCACACTGAAAATGGAAATTCTCAGAACCACCACTGTTCTTGGGATCCTTGTTAAAATAAGGTATCATTCATGCTATGACTCAGGATAAGAATCTTCTGGGAAAGAAGAGACTTGGTTCTACTTACCACAACAGACCAAGAGGTTAAAATGCTCTTTTAAAAAGTTGGGGGAGAACTAAGAGAAAAGAATAGTCAAAAATAAATAAATAAAAGTGTCTAGAAGGCAATGGCACCCCATTCCAGTACTCTTGCCTGGAAAATCCCATGGATGGAGGAGCCTGGTAGGCTGCAGTCCATGGGGTCGCTAACTGAGCGACTTCACTTTCACTTTTCATTTTCATGCCTTGGAGAAGGAAATGGCAACCCGCTCCAGTAGTCTTGCCTGGAGAATCCCAGGGACGGGGGAGCCTGGTAGGCTTCCATCTATGGGGTCGCACAGAGTTGGACACGACTGAAGCGACTTAGCAACAGCAGCAGCAGCAGCAGGTCAAAAAAGAGGGAGGAGGAGAAAGCAAGAAAAATATATCCAAATGCACTGATCATACCACTTTTTAAACAAGTAGGTAGCAAATCAATCCATGATTTCTACAAGCCAGGATGGTACTGTGTGTGAAACGCACCAGAGATCATCTGGCCCTCAAAAATATTTGATGAATTAATTGAACTGAATTATACAAAGAAGAAATCTTTGCCTTTATCCTCTCTAAGAGCTTTATTGGTGATTTCAATTCCGTACTAATCATAAAATTTGAAGAATTAAAATAATAATTCAATTTCAAAAGTACCTTGAAATATGTATCTGCCATCTACTTGTCTATATGAATTTATGCTCTGGAAATTTCTGTTTGTGAACTTCTTCTGTTAGTCAATATATGGAGATATAACTTCTTGTTATAAATTAAAATACATTCAGAGTCAAATTTTCACAGTTTGAGGCTTCTGCACCTTAGGTTACTTTAGAAACTGTTACTTATATTAGATTTAAGTTTCATTACTGAGTTAAATAAATTATCCCAATTCCCTCCTCTATAGACTCACAATTTTATAGTCTGAAACTGCTCTTCCTTTAAGGCATATACTACATTTTGCTCTTACTTTGCCTGGCTGCCTTTTTCCTTCATAGTAACAGGAATTAATTTTAATCAGAATTTCTATTCTATAGGTTTTCATAACATCAACATTGTAGTAATGTAGCTTTTTATTTCAAAAAGGAATGTAGTTAAGTTTCCTTAGGCCATGATGTACATAATTTCCTTAAAATAAGCTTTTATAAAAAGCAAAATATTCTATGTCTCTTTTTTTCAGAACTCACTTGATCAAATTGTATAAATACTTTCAGGTCTAATACCATTAATATAGTACATATTTCTTGCCAGCTTCAGCCTGATTCAGCGCTCTTGGCTTTCACTTAGGAATAAGACCAAAATTTTGAAGAAAGGATTCTTGTAACACCAAGAGCCAAGCTCTGCTTCTTCTCAACTATGCTGCAATTATTTCAATCAGTATTTCAAGAATTAAACATGCTAGTTTTAGATCTCTATTCATGCAATTATTCTTAGAAAAAATTCTCTCCAACTTTTCTTTATAACAGATCTTCTAAAGTTAAAATTAAGTAGGACAAGGATGATCTTATATGTAAAATTTAAAATAAAGGGAATTTGAGGCCTAAATTATTCAATTAAGTGCTTACTTGTTCACTTTCAATTGAGGGGGAAAAAAAGAAGAGGAAGAAGGAAAGAGTAAACTCCTATTTTCTTTTAAGCCTGAAATAGTAGTTTTCAAAAATAAATCCAGACTTTTTAATTGTCTCAATGTCTTGCCAAGAGTAAGTATAACACAAACAATAATTTTGGAAAAGGCTTTCATAGCTATCCTATGGTCATTCCTTGCCATATCATGGTCAATAGGACCTTATCATCTTTGCATAGTTGACCAATGGCAGGGAAAAAACAAAAAAAGTAAAACAAACAAGCAAAAACAAATAGATAAAATCTAAACTTCATCTGTGCTACGGTTTACAAATGCATACTCAATAATGGAGACTTAGCCTTCAACAAAACACTAAATAAGACTGCTTCTTCCCCACGGACTGTAGCCTATCAGGCTCCTCCGTCCATGGGATTTTCCAGGCAAGAGTGCTGGAGTGGATTGCCATTTCCTTCTCCAGGGGATCTTCCCAACCCAGGAATCGAACCCGGGTCTCCCACATTGCAAGCAGACACTTTACCGTCTGAGCCACCAGGGAAGCTTCTTCCCGCTAAGGAAAGTTAATTCACACTGGGGAGAAATAACTCAACTGATTACTTCTTTCTCCTTAATAGATGGTGGAAAAATTAGTAACAGTCAGAGCTGAAGACCCACTGTCAAGCACAGGGTATGGAAGGGTTATCCATATTCAGAGTTTGGCTTGGAGAGGCCCAGAATGCTTCTCTTAATAAAGTGGAAGAGATTTGGGGGTGGGGAGTAGGAGATATGTTTCCAGAGGCCAAGAGAAGAGAGAGAGATTTGGTGAGAGGCAAATATCTTGGAGGTTATGGAATATAGGATAGTTTAGAGGATACATGAGTTGTATCCCCTTCATGGATAACAGCCTTGTCATGGCAAAGAGGCTTGCAGAATTCAATGAAGCTATGAGCCATGCCATGCAGGGCCACCCAAGATGGACTAGGTCATAGTGGAAATTCTATGAAAAATTTTTAAAGAGATAGGAATACCAGAACATCTTACCTGTCTCCTGAGAAGCCTGTATGCAGGCCAGGAAGCAGCAGTTAGAACCAGACATGGACCAATGGACTGGCTCAGAACAGGGAAAGGAGTACATCAAGGCTGTATACTGTCACCTTGCTTATTTAACTTTTATGCAGAGTACAATATGCAAAATGCCGGGCTGGAATCAAGATTGCAGAGAGAAATAACAACAACCTCAGATATGCAGATAATACCACTCTAATGGCAGAAATCTAAGAGAAACTAAAGAGCCTTTTGATGAGAGTGAAAGAAGACAGTGAAAAGGCTGGCTTTAAACTCAATATTCAAAAACTAAGATCATGGCATCTGGTCCCATCACTTCATGGCAAATGAAAAGGGGGAAAGTGGAAACAGTGACAGATTTTCTTTTCTTGGGCTCCAAAATTACTGTGGACTGTGACTGCAGCCATGAAATTAAAAGATGCTTGCTCCTTAGAAGGAAAGATATCACAAACTTAGAGTATTAAAAAGCAAAGACATCACTTTGCCAACGAAGGTCCATATAATCAAAGCTATGGTTTTTCCAGTAGTCATGTATGGATGTGAAAGTTGGACCATAAAGAAAGCTATGCGCGTGCGTCCAACTCTTTGTGACTCTATGGACCATAGCCTGCCAAGCTTCTCTGTCCGTGGGATTCTCCAAGCAAGAATACTAGAGTGGGTTGCCATGCCCTCCTCCAGGGGATCTTCTTGACCCAGGAATCAAACCCATGTCTCATATGTCTCCTTCACTGCAGGCAAGTTCTTTACCCCTAGCGCCACCTAGGAAGCCCCTAAAGAAGGCTGAGTACCAAAGAACTGATGCTTTTGAACTGTAGTACTGGAGAAGACTCTTGAGAGTCCCTTGTACTGCAAGGATAAAAAACTAGTCAATCTTAAAGAAAATCAACCCTGAATATTCACTGGAAGGACTAATGCTGAAATTCCAATACTTTGGCCACCTAATGTGAAAAGTCAACTCATTGGAAAAGACCTGATGCTGGAAAAGTTTTAGGGCAAGAGGAGAAAGGGGTGACAGAGGATAAGAGAGTTGACTGACTCAATGGACATGAGTTTGAGCAAACTCTGAGAGATAGTGAAGGATGGGGAAGCCTGAGGCGCTGCAGTCCATGGGGTTGCAAGGAATTGGAAACCACTCAGCAACTGAACAACAATGAATTGTCTAATAATCAATTATAAATTGGTTGCATTACAGTGCTTCCTACATCTACTCAAACCACTAATAAAGGTCACTATATGTGTGGGCTTGTTAGTGGGGAAGAAGTGTAGGGAAATTGAGGAAAAGGAATCTTGTGACATTTGGAACACCAAGGCTACAACAGGACAGCACACTCGGAAAGGTGAATGACTCATCAAATGGACAGCTGCAGCTGAACCCAAAGATGAATTAGGAAACATAAGCCATCCCTCAGAACCCCTGGAGACCTGAGAAGAATGCTAGAGTCCAACGACATGGGTTGAACTCAAACTTCTCTTGAATCTCTATACTGGAAAGAAAGGAAGGAGGGAAAGAAGGGAGGGAGTAAAGAGAGGGAAAGGAGGGAGTTTTGGAGGGAGGGAGAAGTGGTAAGAGTACCTCTCTAAAATTTGGATTTTATTTGTCTCTAGAAATCTCCAGGCAGAGTTAGTCCCCTTATAAAACAGGACCTCTGATGGCAAGACCATCTCACTAAATCCTCCATACAGCATCAGCACAGAGATGGCCTGGCCTTTTTTAGCTGGTCCCACTTTAATAAGTGTTATTTAGGCAAATAGTATAATTATGAGTTTTAAAATGCTTTCCAATATACTATTAAAGCATTTCTATTTCTCTCCACACATTCATTTGTTTCACAACAATAATTCTGTTCATCCCATTTGGTTTTCCTTACTTTTCAGTAAACATTGCATTGGGCTTTAAAAGTATATAAAAACAGTCACTCTTTTCATTTGGACTGTCGTTGCAATAATAAAGTTGAAATGACAAAAAATAAAATTCACAAATTCTATTGCAGAATGATTTCCATTTTCTAAGAGTGATAGGTGATCTGTATACATAAAAGAAATGTACCATATTTTTAATTTATTTGTTCTATACATTAGCTTTGGAGTTTGGGAGATCCAATGACTTGATATAGTTTAGTACATGCAGTATGTTGTGTCAGTTTTTCTGATAGCAGAGAAGTTGACAAACGGCAGCCCTTTGAACCAAAATATATAATAATAATTTTATTGAAATACAGCCAATTCATCTATTCATTTGCTCTACAATAGCAGAATTGAGTTGTGGCAACAGAGACCATGGGGCCCACAGAGGCTAAAATACTTAATATTTGTCCCTTTACAGAAAGTTTGTAACTTGCTGCTGCTGCTGCTACTAAGTCGCTTCAGTCGTGTCCGACACTGCAACCCCAGAGACGGAAGCCCATCAAGCTCCCCCATCCCCGGGGTTCTCCAGGCAAGAACACTGTAATGGGTTGCCATTTCCTTCTCCAGTGCATGAAAGTGAAAAGTGAACGTGAAGTCGTTCAGTCGTGTCCATCTCTTCGTGACCCCATGGGCTGCAGCCTACCAGGCTCCTCTGTCCATGGGATTTTCCAGGCAAGAGTACTGGAGTGGGTTGCCATTGCCTTCACCAGATTAACTAAATACAGAGACAACTAGATTGAGTTGGCTATAATGCCATGGATGTCTATTTAAGCAAACCAAAATCCAAGCCTGTATATGCTTCAAGGTTATGAAATGAAAACACTAAGGACACCCAGTCACAGACAGCCTAACTTAACTTAGGCTTTAAGTTATAGCCAATCAATTAACTTCCTTTCTTTGTTTCCACACTTCCTACATGCCAGTCTTTCCTTTCTCCTGTTGGTGGAATGCTCCAAACTACTTCCAGATCAACAGTGTCCAATTCAAATGAACAAATGTTCAAGTAAACACTTAGAGGTCTTAATATACCTCAGTTAATATTTAATAGCACATCATTACTAGTAGTTAGTGTCATGGTCTGTATAGGTGCTCAAAAACATTTCATAAAATATTAACCTCAAATTAGTACACTGTGTTACATTTTAGTATTAATTCTCAACCTGGGGTAATTTTTCCTCCCCTCCCCTGGCAATGTCTTGCAGACATTTTTTATTGTAATAAAACTGAGGGGTGGGAGTGTGGGCCACAGGCATCTAGTGAGTGGAAGTCAGGGAAGCTGCTAAACAGAATACAATACACAGGGCAAGTTTCCCAAAACAAAGAACTTTCAAGTCTAAAGTGTCAATAAAACCGAGGTTGAGAAACCCTGTGTTAAAGGATGATTTGAGGCTGACATTTTGGGGGACTCAGGTGAGTGAGGAGTCCAGCCAACTTAGATTCCACACACTCTCCAGTTTAGAATAGATATCCATGCCATGTTTGGGGTGGAGTAATGTGTTTTCTTACCATTTCAATGCTAAGAGGAAAGATTTTTCATAAACAGACATATCCTATTTATGAAAATTCAACATTCAGAAGACTAAGATCAGGGCCTCTGGTCCCACCACTTTATGGCAAATAGATGGGGACACAATGGAAACAGTGCCAGACTTTATTTTGGGGATTCCGAAATCACTGCAGATGGTGACCACAGCCATGAAATTAAAAGACACTTGCTCCTTGGAAGAAAAGCTATGACCAACCTAGACAGCATATTAAAAAGCAGGGACATTACATTGCTGACAAAGGTCCATCTAGTCAAAGCTACGGTTTTTCCAGTAGTCATGTATGGATGTGAGAGTTGGACTATAAAGAAAGCTGAGCGCTGAAGAATCTATGCTTTTGAACTGTGGTGTTGAAGAAAACTCTTAAGAGTCCCTTGGCCTGCAAGGAGATCCAACCAGTCCATCCTAAAGGAAATCAGTCCTGAATATTCATTGGAAGGACTGATGCTAATGCTAAAACTCCAACTCTTTGGTTACCTGATGCGAAGAACTAACACTGGATAAGACCCTGGTGCTGGGAAAGATTGAAGGCAGGAGAAGAAGGGGACGACAGAGGATAAGATGTTTGGATGGCATCACCAACTCGATGGACATGAATTTGAGCAAGCTCCAGGAGTTGGTGATGGACAGGGAAGCGTGGCGTGCTGCAGTCCCTGGGGCCTCAAAGAGCTGGACATGACTGAGCGACTGAACTGAACTGAGGTATATCCTAAATAAGTAAAAAAAGTAGACATCATTTAAAAAATTGAAGCAAATAAATCTTTCAAGTTTCACTACCCACTTAACATGACAGTGAACAAGTGGTTCTAACACCCATTTTAATAATGTAAAAGTGGAGAAGAGCAAGTAAGCACATTGTTCACCATCACAGAAATCAATCATGACGAAAGTAGCCTCAATGACTCATTTTCTTCCCCACTCCCCAACCCACTCACAATGGCCTCTTCCCCTAAATCCTTTAACAAAGTGATGCATTTCTGCTAAGCTAAATTACTGTCCACCTCATCCCACCATTTTACACATGGGCTCTTGCAGCAGTCAATCAAACAGCAACAATTTGGGTTTTGTGGGTTTTGTTTTGTTTTTATTTTTTACAAAGTGGGTGGATATTTCTCTTCCTACTTTTTGTATATTGCCACATTTATTAGTACCAAAACAAATGGTGTCTGAGAGAATACCAGTCACTCACCTCTTTCAGTTTTTATTCATAGCTGTCCTTCCTCATGCCCACTCGGGCTTTTACAAACATGGGTTCACAGGTCAGAACCCATAGGAAGGAGTCCATGGGACTCTAGACTAGAAAACAAATCATCTGCAGACATCAAGACTCCAAGCTGAACTCAAAATCCCTGCTTCCTTCTGAAGATTAAGTCTGTGTTATTGTGTCAGGTTTCATTGTCTCCCTTTTTTTTTCCCTCAAGGAAGGCATCCTTCCCTAGGTAATTTCCTCAGCCCTTCAGGCACCAAATGGACAGTGTCCTGTTGGGCTTCAGACATGCCCAGACATGTCCACATATATGGGGTTCTGCTCAAGCAAAACCTTAGCCATAACAGCATTTATAAATTAATACTTTCACCTGACAAGTAGTCAAAACTATTAGCATCAACCCTTCCTGACTGGGGAAAGTTGGGTAACAGACCAACTCTTTGCTTACCAAACTCCTTATTAACTCCAGTTCTTTTCAAACAATCTGTATCCAAATATTTAACTTCATAAAAATTAATACTAGAGTAGAAATCTCCCAAGTGAACATATTCAATGGAAACTATGGAATATACTCAGAGAAACTAGTCAGATGATTCTGCAGGTAAGTACCTTTATGATATCAGATATTATGCAACTTTAGGGGAAAATACAATAAAACCATATTATGAGATACCTTCCTATATCACTTATCCAATTACACTGTGGGACAAAATTGTATTTCTCTATTAAAATGAAATATACTTCATTTCCCCTCCTATGATATAGAAAGTATATTGAGTTATTTTCCTTAGTAAAAGTGACTTAATGGTGATAAATCATACTTGACTATCTTAAAATTAATTCCTGATATACTGCATTATTTTTAAATAAGTGAAATAAAGGAAAAACTATTTTTATATTGAAAAACTCCTATTTCCTATTACTGTGTTAATGTGCAGAGCAGGAGCAATTTGTGTATTATAATTACATCTTTTTCCTCTTGAGATTCAGCAGAGGATATGCTAAATTTTAGAAGCTCAAACAGAAAGACCTTTGAATAGGTTTAGAACTGCAAAGATGAAATGCAGAACTGAATATACAAAGAGGTAAAACTCAGGGTCGTTCTTGGGCTTTGCCTCCTGGGAGTCACTTCCAGTGGCACCAGAAAGATTTGTATAAAGCCGTACATTGCATACAACAGCAGGGTGACTGTCTATGATCATGGAATCTTGGAGATTGTGTGCTGCCAAGGTTCAAAGAATGCAGAAAGAGGACTGCACAATGGCTTATGTTCTAAGAAAGAATGTTCTGCCATATACAAATGTTGGTTGAAAAGTGACATTTTAGCAACTTTATGAAAATGGGAAGTATTTAGTAAACTGAGTCTGTGTTCTTTCAGGGTCAGCTAACGTGACTTCAGAAACCATGCTGCTCAGTTAAACATGCATGAAGAAGTTATATTTTGTGTAAATGTATTTCCCAGCGTTCTTTCAAGGAGATACCTTATTGAATAGGTTTTTCAACTTCATATGTTCACATTCTTGAAAGACTAATGGATCCTTCATTAAAGAGATCACAGCTTTTCAGGTGTCATGCTTGAAGACACACAATGAATTGGTCATTAAGGAAATTCAGCCACGCAGAAAGGACAGAGAACAACGGGTTGACTCTTCTAATGACTCAAACAATGTTGGCAGAGCTGCTTTCACTTACAGTCTGGTTTATAGTTGCAGAGCAAGCATTAATTTTTCAGACATAACAACTAGGTAAAAGAATCAACCACCTCAGGAGTGAGTGGCCACCGTCTAGAAAAACAGTTCATATAGAGATTTTTTAAGTATTAAAACAGATCTATTTGCACCTTAATGCCGTCCCATCCTACTTGCCCATACATGTGACACTTCTTAGACATAAATCAAAGATACCATACATAGATAACTAATTACTTTCTCATTAGATCATATGCATTCAAGAGAGCACAGCTTTAAGATTATTACAATATTTTGTAATAAAAATGCATTTTGCACTTTCTTAATTGTTTTACATGGATTTTTAGGCTGAGTCAGATTTGATTCTCTCACTAGTGATAAAAGACACTTGACTGGCCTATTGTGTCCAGTTATTCAGGCCTTAACTTGAAACTCTAGAAGGAATGAGTAGATATGCATTCCTTCACCTGAGATTATCTAAATATTTGAACTCTAGATTTTTCTGTGCCTGGATGAAAGGGAGACAAGGATTAGGGAGGAAACCCAGTGTCTGGCAGCAATTTCACAACCCCCTTCTCTGCTTCTTCACCTCTGTCATAGGGAAAAAGATTATGGTGGAGGCTATTCTTTCAAGGATAAGCTGACAATTTACTAGGCCCCTATAAAGAAAAAAAAAAAAAAAAGCACTCTGGTAACATCTCGATTAATTCTGAGATTTTTTTTTTTTCACCTTGTGGTGCTTCAAGGCCAAATGAGCCTTCAAGGAGGTCATAGGAACCTAAGGACATAAGAAATGCCATAATAGGTCAAATTAATGAGCCAGTTACTCTGATAGGCTTTCTCTGAGAGAGGCAACAAGGTACATTCTGTGCATGTTGTCAATTTCAAAATATTTGCAGCTACAAGCTGGAGTGTTTCTTAGAGCAGATATCCATTTCAAATGCCGTGTTCCTTTTACTGCATCTTCACTCATATATTCATTTAAACCTGTCTTAAAATATTTTAATCATGTACAGCATTTTTTTAATTTATTTTTTTATTGAAGAATAATTGTTTTACAGATTTTGTTGTTTTTTGTCAAACCTCAAGATAAAGCAGCCATAGGTATACATATATCCCCTCTGTTTTGAACCTCCCTCCCATCTCCCTCCCCATCCCACCCCTCTAGTTGATACAGAGGCCCTGTTTGAGTTTTCTGAGCCATACGGCAAATTCTGTTGGCTATCTATTCTACATACGGTTATGTAAGTTTCCATATTACTCTTTCCATACATCTCAGCCACTCCTTCCTTCTCCCCATGTCCATAAGTCTATTCTCTATGTCTGTTTCTCCATTGCTGCCCTGTAAATAAATTCTTCAATACCATTTTTCTAGATTCCATATACATATATTAGAACATGGTATTTATCTTTCTCTTTATGACTCACTTCACTCTGTACAATAGGTTCTAGGTTCATCCACCTCATCAGAACTGACTCAAATGTGTTCCTTTTTATGGCTAAGTAATATTACATTGTGTATATGTCACCACAACATTTTTATCCATTCATCTGTCGATGGACATCTAGGTTGCTTCCACATTCTAGCTATTTTAAATAGTGCTGCAATGAATATTGGGGTACTTGTGTCTTTTTCAATTTTGGTTTTCTCAGGGTATATGCCTAGGAGTGGGATTGCTGGGTCATATGGTGGTTTTATTCCTAGTTTTTAAGGAATCTCCATACCATCTTCCATAGTGGCTGTATTAATTTACATTCCCACCAAGAGTGCAAGAGGGTTCCCTTTTCTCCACACCCTCTCCAGCATTTATTGTTTGTAGACTTTTTGATGAAGGCCATTCTGATCCATGTGAGGTAATATCTCATTGTGGTTTTGATTTGCATTTCTCTAATTATGAGCCATGTTGAGCATCTTTTCATGTATTTGTTAGCCATCTGTGTGTCTTCTTTGGAGAAATGTCTGTTTAGGTCTTTTACCCACTTTTTGATTGGGTTGTTTGTTTTTCTGACATGGAGTTGTATGAGTTGCTTGTATATTTTGGAAATTAATCCTTTGTCAGTTGCTTCATTTGCTATATTTTCTCCCATTCTGAGGGTTGTCTTTTCACCTTGCTTAGTTTCCTTTGCTGTGAAAAAGCTTTTAAGTTTACTCAGGTCCCACCTGTTTACTTTTGTTTTTATTTTTGTTACTCTAGGAGGTGAGTCATAGAGGATCTTGCTTTGATTTATGTCATTGAGTGTTCTGCCTATGTTTTCCTCTAAGAGTTTTATAGTTTCTGGTTTTACATTTAGGTCTTATATTTAATCCAGTTTGAGTTTATTTTTGTGTATGGTGTTAGGCAGTGTTCTAATTTCATTCTTTTATATGTAGCTGTCCAGTTTTCCCAGCACCATTTATGTCAGAGGCTGTCTTTGCCCCATTGTATATTCTTGCCTCCTTTGTCAAAAATAAGGTACCCATAGGTGCATGGGTTTATTTCTGGGCTTTCCATCTTGTTCCGTTGGTCTGCATTTCTGTTTTTGTGCCAGTACCATACTGTCTTGATGACTGTAGCTTTGCAGTATAATCTGAAGTCAGTAAGGTTGAATCCTCCAGCTCCATTCTTCTTTCTCAGGACTGCTTTGGCTATTCAGGGTCTTTTGTGTTTTCATATGAATCGTGAAATTTTTTCTTCTAGTTCTGTGAAAAATGCCATTGGTAATTTAATAGGGAACCTCATTGAACTAAAGATTGCATTTGGTAGTATAGTCACTTTCACAATATTGATTCTTCCTACCCAGGAACATGCACTATCTCTCCATCTGTTTATGTTGTCTTTGATTTCTTTCATCAGTGTCTTATAATTTTCTGTGTATGGTTCTTTTGTATCCTTAGGGAAGTTTATTCCTAGATATTTAATTCTTTTTGTTGCAATGGTGAATGAGATTGATTCCTTGATTTCTCTTTCTGATTTTTCATATTAATATATAGAAATGCAAGTGATTTTTGTGTATTGATTTTGTATCCTGCAACTTTGCTAAATTCACTGATTAGCTCTAGTAATTTTCTGATATTATCTTTACAGTTTTCTGTATACAGTATCATGTCATCTGCAGACAATGAGACTTTTACTTCTTCTTTTCTGATCTGGATTCTTTATATTTCTTTTTCTTCTCTGAATGCAGTAGCTAGGACTTCCAGAACTATGTTGAATAATAGTGCTGAAAGTGGACACTCTTGTCTTGTTCCTGATCTTAGAGGGAATGCTTTCAGTTTTTCGCCATTGAGAATAATGTTTGCTGCAGGCTTATCATATATGACCTTTACTATGTTGTGGTAGGTTCCTTCTATGCCCATTATTTGAAGAGTTTTAATCATAAATGGGTGCTGAATTTTGTCAAAGGTTTTTACTGCATCTATAGAGATTATCACATGGTTTTTCTCTTTCAATTTGTTAATATGGTGTATCACATTGATTTGCAAATATTGAAAAATCCTTGCATTCCTGGAATAAACCCAACTTGACCATGTTCTATTAGCTTTTAATGTGTTGCTGAATTCTGTTTGCTAAAATTTTGTTGAGGATTTTTGCATCTATCTTCATCAGTTATAGGCTTCCCTGGTGGCTCAGGTGGTAAAGCATCTGCCTGCAGTGTGGGAGACCCAGGTTTGATCTGGGTTGGGAAGATCCCCTGGAGAAGGAAATGGCAACCCACTCCAGTACTGTTGCCTGGAAAATTCCATGGACTAAGAGGCTCCTCAGAGCCTGGTAGGCTACAGTTCATGGGGTCGCAAAGAGTCGGACACGGCTGAGTGACTTCACTTATTACTTACTTACTTACCTCATCAGTTATATTCGCCTGTAGTTTTCTTTTATTGTGTTGCTTTGTCTGATTTTGGCATCAGGCTGATGGTAGTGACAGTCTATCCCTAGGCAAGTTGATAAGAAGTCTGGGGGTCCCTGAGAGAGAGGGGTCTGGGGTTCTCAAGGAGGAGATAGAGGTCTGGAATTCTCAAGGAGGAGGAAAGCACAACCTTTTATTTTTCTCTCTCTACATTCCTTAGTCTTAGTCACATAAAACATTTTTTCTTTAAACCCGAAACTGATAATTACACACAAACAACTCAGTTTAAACTCTGTACTAGGTATTATATAACAACAATGTATCCTGCTTGTGGACAGTTTCTCCTTCCTGAAATCCATCTGAGTAATCCTGATAGCTTAGAATGTATATTATGGGAGTGGGACTCGTTCAGTTCAGTTCACTGGCTCAGTCATGTCCAACTCTTTGAGACCCAATGAACCACAGCACGACACACCTCCCTGTCCATCACCAACTCCGGCAGTTTACCAAAACCAATATTCATTGAGTCAGTGATGCAATCCAACCATCTCACCCTCTGTTGTCCCCTTCTCCTCCTGCCCTCAATCTTTCACAGAATCAGGGTCTTTTCCAATGAGTCAGCTCTTTGCATCAGGTGGCCAAAGTATTGGAGTTTCAGCTTCAACATCAGTCCTTCCCATAAACACCTAGGACTGATCTCTTTTAGGAAGAACTGATTGGATCTCCTTGTAGTCCAAGGGACTCTCAAGAGTCTTCTCCAACACCACAGTTCAAGAGCATCAATTCTTAGGCGGTCAGCTTTCTTCACAGTCCAACTCTCACATCCATACATGACCACTGGAAAAACCATAGTCTTGCCTAGATGGACCTTTGTTGGCAAAGTAATGTCTCTGCTTTTGAATATGCTATCTAGGTTGGTCATAACTTTCCTTCCAAGGAGTAAGCATCTTTTAATCTCATGGCTGCAATCACCATCTGCAGTGATTTTAGAGCCCAAAAA
>NW_011494903.1:10850371-10851384 GCF_000754665.1 Bison bison bison | reverse complement strand
CCTTGAGAAGCCCATGAACAGTATGAAAAGGCAAAAAGATAGGACACTGAAAGATGAACTCCCCAGGTTGGTAGGTGCCCAATATGCTACTGGAGATCAGTGGAGAAATAACTCCAGAAAGAACGAAGGAATGGAGCCAAAACAAAAACAACACCCAGTTGTGGATGGGACTGGTGATAGAAGAAAGGTTCGATGCTGTAAAGAGCAATATTGCATAGGAACCTGGAATATTAGGTCCATGAATCAAGGCAAATTGGAAGTGGTCAAACAAGAAATGGCAAGAGTGAATGTCAACATTCTAGGAATCAGCAAAGTAAGATGGACTGGAATGGGTGAATTCCATGGATGACTATTATATCTACTACTGTGGGCAGGAATCCCTTAGAAGAAATGGAGTAGCCATCATAGTCAACAAAGGAGTCTGAAATGCAGTATTTGGATGCAATCTCAAAAATGACAGAATGATCTCTGTTTGTTTCCAAGTGGGTCTGGTAGGATCTTTCTATTGTTAAATTCTAATCCTGTTATCCTAAAATGTAAATTGTGGGAGTGGGTCTGGTAAAATTTTCACAAACTTGAGACATTCTTTTGATTTATTGTAATAACTAATTAAAAAGTATAAAATTCCCTTGCTAAAGATTAGCGAGTGGGGCACTCTCCATCCCCCTTCTGATGTCTATGTCAGAAGCTTTCTCTGTTCCTTTTTATACTTTAATAAAACTCTGCTACACAAAAGCTGTTGAGTGATAAAAACTGGTCCCTGGTTCCAAAGCTAAATCTTCTTCGGAGATCACGAATCTGACACCATTCACCGTAAGACATTAGTGACCTCGTAGAATGAGTTTGGAAGTGTTCCTTCCTGTGCAATTTTTTTTTTTATGAAATTTTAGAAGGATAGGCATTAGCTCTTCTCTAAATGTTTGATAGAATTCTCCTGTGAAGCCATCTGGTCCTGAGCCTTTTTTTTTTTTTTTTGCCAGGGGGTGGTAGTGGGGAGGGAGATTTTTGATCAC
>NW_011494903.1:10848751-10850271 GCF_000754665.1 Bison bison bison | reverse complement strand
ATGGTTCATGTATTGCTGAAGCCTGGCTTGGAGAATTTTGTAGCATTACTTTACTAGCATGTGAGATGAGTGCAATTGTGCGGCAGTTTGAGCATTCTTTGGCATTGCCTTTCTTTGGGATTAGAATGAAAACTGACCTTTTCCAGTCCTGTGGCCACTGCTGAGTTTTCCAAATTTGCTGGCATATTGAGTGCAGCACTTTCACAGCATCATCGTTCAGGATTTGAAACAGCTCACCTGAAATTCCATCACCTCCACTAGCTTTGTTCATAGTGATGCTTCCTAAGGCCCACTTCATGTCACATTCCAGGATGTCTGGCTCTAGGTGAGTGATCACACCATCGTGATTATCTGGGTCATGAAGATCTTTTTTGTATAGTTCTTCTGTGTATTCTTGCCACCTCTTCTTAATATCTTCTGCTTCTTTTAGGTCCATACCATTTCTGTCCTTTACTTTGCCCATCTTTGCATAAAATGTTCCCTTTGTATCTCTAATGTTCTTGAAGAGATCTCTAGTCTTTCCCATTCTATTATTTTCCTCTATTTCTTTGCACTGATCACTGAGGAAGGCTTTCTTATCTCTCATTGCTAGTCTTTGGAACTCTGCATTCAAATGGGTATATCTTTCCTTTTCTCCTTTGCTTTTTGCTTCCTTTCTTTTCACAGCTATTTGTAAGCCTCCTCAGACAGCCATTTTGCTTTTTTGCATTTCTTTTTCTGGGGATGGTCTTGATTCCTGTCTCCTCTACAATGTCACTAACCTCCATCCAAAATTCATCAGGCACTCTGTCTATCAGATCTAGTCCCTTAAATCTATTTCTCACTTCCACTGTATAGTCATAAGGGATTTGATTTAGGTCATACCTGAATGGTCTAGTGGTTTTCTCCACTTTCTTCAATTTCAGTCTGAATGTGGCAATAAGGAGTTCATGATCTGAGCCACAGTCAGCTCCTGGTCTTGTTGTTTTTGTTGTTGACTGTATAGAGCTTCTCCATCTTTCGCTGCAAAGAATATAATCAATCTGATTTTGGTGTCGACCATCTGGTTATGTCCACGTGTAGAGTCTTCTCTTGTGTTGTTGGAAGAGGGTGTTTGCTATGACCAGTGCGTTCTCTTGGCAGAACTCTATTAGCCTTGGCCCTGCTTCATTCTGTACTCTAAGGCCAAATTTGCCTGTTACTCCAGGTGTTTCTTGACTTCCTACTTTTGCATTCCAGTCCCCTATAATGAAAAGGACATCTTTTTGGAGTTTTAGTTCTAGAAGGTCTTGTAGGTCTTCATAGAACCGTTCAACTTCAGCTTCTTCAGTGTTACTGGTCGGGGCATAGACTTGGATTACTGTGATATTAAATGGTCTGCCCACGTCCAAGGTAAGGAGCAGTGGCTGCACTTTGCTGGATCATCCAAGGTAAGAGAAAACCAAGTAAGATGGTAGGCACTGAGAAAGGGTATCAGAGGGCAGACAGACTGAAACCACAATCACAGACAACTAGCCAATCTGATCACACAGACCACAGCC
>NW_011494903.1:10848543-10848651 GCF_000754665.1 Bison bison bison | reverse complement strand
TGAAAAGGCAAAAAGATAGGACACTGAAAGATGAACTCCCCAGGTTGGTAGGTGCCCAATATGCTACTGGAGATCAGTGGAGAAATAACTCCAGAAAGAACGAAGGAA
>NW_011494903.1:10826320-10848443 GCF_000754665.1 Bison bison bison | reverse complement strand
TTTTTTTTTTTTTTTTGCCAGGGGGTGGTAGTGGGGAGGGAGATTTTTGATCACAGCTTCAATTTCAGTGGTTGTAATTGGGTTGTTCATAATTTCTATTTCTTCCTGGTTCAGTCTTGGAATATTGAACTTTTCTAAGAATCTGTCCATTTCTTCCAGGTTATTCATTTTATTGCCATATAGTTGCACATAATAGTCCTTTATAAGCCTTTGTATTTCTGCATTATCTTTTGTAACCTCTCCTTTTTCATTTCTAATTTTGTTGATTTGATTTTTCTCTCTTTCTTTCTTGATGAGTCTGGCTAAAGGCTTGTCAATTTTGTTTATCTTCTCAAAGAACCAGCTTTTAGTTTTAATAATCTTTACTGTTATTTCTTTCACTTCTTTCTTAATTATTTCTGCTCTGATATTTATGATTTCATGCCTTCTACTAATTTGGGGGGTTTTTTGTTGTTGTTCTTTTTCCAGTTGTTTTAGGTGTAAAGTTATGTTCTCTATTCAATGTTTTTCTTGTTTCTTGAGGTAGGTATGTACTGCTATAAACTTCCCTCTTAGGACTGCTTTTGCTGCATCCCATAGGTTTTGAGTTGTCATGTTTTCATTGTCATTTGTTTCTAGAAACGTTTTCATTTCCCTTTTGATTCCTTCAGTAACCTGTTGGTTATTTAGAAATGTGTTGTTTAATCTCCATGTGTCTGTATTTTTTATATTTTTTTTCTTGTAATTGATATCCAGTCTCATAGCATTCTGGTCAGAGAAGATACTTGATACGATTTCAATTTTCTTAAACTTACTGATGTTTGGTTTATGACCCAAGATGTGGTCTATCCTGGAGATTGTTCCATGTGCACTTGAGAAGAAGGTATATTCTTCTGCATTTGGATGAAATGTCCTGAAGATATCAATGAGCTCCATCTCATCTAATATATCATTTAAGACTTGTGTTTCCTTATTAACTTTCTGTTTTGATGATCTATCCATTGGTGTGAGTGGGGTGTTAAAGTCACCTACTATTATTGTGTTACTGTCAATTTCTCCTTTTTGTCTGTTAGTATTTGTCTTATGTACTGAGGTACTCTTATGTTCGATGCATAGATATGTAAAATTGTTATGTCTTCTTCTTGGATTGATCCCTTGATCATTATGTAGTGTCCTTCCTTATCTCTTGTAATCTTCTTTATTGTAAGGTCTATATTATCTGATATAAGGATTGCTACTCCAGCTTTCTTTTGCTTCCCATTTGCATGGAATATATTTTTCCATCCTCTCACTATCAGTCTGTATGTGTCTTTAGGCCTGAAGTGGACAGCATATATATGGGTCTTGTGTTTGTCTCCATTCAACCAGTTTCTGTGTCCTTTGGTTGGAGCATTTAATCAACTTACATTAAAGTAATTATTGATATATATGTTCCTATTGTCATTTTTTTAATTGTTTGGGGTTGATTTTGTAGATGTTTTTTCTTCTCTTGTATTTCTTGACTATATAAGTCCATTTAACATTTGTTGTAAAGCTAGGTTGGTGGTACCAAATTCTCTTAACTTCTGCTTGTCTGAAAAGCTTTTTATTTCTCCATCAATTTTGAATGAGATCCTTATCAGGTACAATAATCTTGGTTGTAGATTTTTCCCTTTCAGTACTTTAAATAAATCCTGCCATTCCCTTCTGGCCTGCAGAGTTTCTGCTGAAAGATCAGCTGTTAAGCATATGATGTTTCTGTTGTACGTTACTTGTTGCTTCTCCCTTGCTGCTTTTAATATTCTTTCTTTGTGTTTAGTCTTCTTTAGTTTCATTAGTAGGTGTCTTGGCATGTTTCTCCTTGGGTTTATCCTGTATGGGACTCTTTGTGCCTCTTGGACTTGATTGACTATTTCCTTTTCCACGTTGGGGAAATTTTCAACTATAATCTCTTCAAATTATTTCTAATACCCTTTCTTTTTCTCTTCTTCTTTTGGTACCCCTATTATTCAAATGTTGGTGCATATGATATTGTCCCAGATGTCTCTGAGACTATCCTCAGTTCTTTTCATTCTTTTCACTTTATTCTGCTCTTCAGAAGTTATTTTCATCATTTTATCTTCCAGCTCACTGATTTGTTTTTTGCTTCAGATATTCTGCTACTGATTCCTTCTAGAGTATTTTTAATTTCAGTAATTATGCTGTTTGTCTCTGCATGTTTATTCTTTAATTCTCCCAGGTCTTTGTTAATTGATTCTTGCATTTTATCCATTTTGTTTTCAAGGTTTTTGATCATCTTTACTATCATTATTCTGAATTCTTTTTCAGGTAGTTGGCCTATTTCTTCTTCATTCATTTGGACTTCTGTGTTTCTAGTTTGTTCCTTCATTTGTGTAGTATTTCTCTGTTTTTTCATAATTTTTTTTTAATTGTTGTGTTTGAGGTCTCCTTTTCCCAGGCTTCAAGGTTGAATTCTTTCTTCCTTTTGGTTTCTGCCCTCTAAGGTTGGTCCACTGGTTTGTCTAACTTTCATATAGGGTGAGATTTGTGCTGAGTTATCGCATGTTTGCTTTTTCTCTGATGGGCAAGGCTGAGTGAGGCTGTAATCCTGTCTGTTGATGATTGGGTTTGTATTTTTGTTTTGTTTGTTGCTTAGCACAGGATGCTACTGGTGGTTGGGTGATGCCAGGTCTTGTATTCCAATGGCTTCCTTTGTGTGAGTTCTCATTATTTGATACCCCCGAATGATGCTAAAGCTGAAACTCCAGTACTGTGGCCACCTCATGCAAAGAGTTGACTCATTGGAAAAGACTCTGATGCTGGGAGGGATTGGGGGCAGGAGGAGAAGGGGACGACAGAAGATGAGATGGCTGGATGGCATCTGGATGAGACGACTAGATGGACGTGAGTTTGAGTGAACTCTGGCAGTTGGTGATGGATAGAGAGGCCTGGCATGCTGCAATTCATGGGGTCGCAAAGAGTCGGACATGACTGAGTGACTGAACTGAAATGAACTGAGGCTTAGTTCTCTGGTAGTCTAGGGTCTTGGAGTCAGTGCTCCCACTCCAAAGGCTCAGGGCTTGATCTCTGTTCAGGAATGAAGATTCCACAAGTGGTTTGTTATGGTATTAAATGAGATTAAAACAAGTATCTAAAACCAAGAAACCAAAGATGAACCGCACACAAATGGCAATTACAAAATCAGGCAAATAATAATTAAAATAATGCAATATACACATATACATGTACACCCATGAGCAAAGTCAAGAGACTCCAACAAAAATAAAGTACAACAGATTGACCCAATGAACAAAGGAAATAAAAAATTATATTTACCAATTAAGAATAAAAGTAACTAAAGCACAAACTGGAAAACAAAACTAAAGCAAGGTGCCAACTGGGGAATAAAGCAATGAAAGTAAAACTAACAAATATGTTGAGAGGAAAGGAAAGAAAGAATAGATATGCAAAGTTAAATAAAGGTAGATGAAGATTTATATACATTAAAGATTAACTGCAAGGGGAAAAGAACAGTAGGAAAAGCAAACAAAGAAGAAAATGCTGAAAAAATATAATCAGTTTCAAAAAACTAAAAATTAAAAGTAAAGAGAAAAGAAGATTTAAAAAATGGAAGAAAAAAGGAAAATTCCACAGAACTGCAAAAGCCCAATGCAGATGCAGGTTTATAACAACAATAAAAATGTGACTGAATATACACTTATACATATACACCCATAAGCAAAATCAAACAGTCCAACAAAATAAAGTACAATAGATTGACCCAGCAAACAAAGGGAACCAAAAATTATGTCTACCAGAAAAAAACTAACTAAAGCACAAACTGGAAAACAAAACCATAGCAAGGTGCCAAGTGGGGAATATAGCAAAGAAAATGAAACTAACAATTATGTTGAGAGGAAAGGAAAGAAAGAAAGAATAGATATTCAAAGTTAAATAGAGGTGAATAAAGAAGACATATATATTAAAGATTAACTGCAAGTAGGAAAAGCAAACAAAGGAATAAATGTAGAAAAATAATAACAGGTTTTAAAAATTAAAATTAAAAAAAGAGAAAAAAAAAGTAAAACTCCCCAGAACTGCAAAAGCCCAACATAGAGGCAGAGGTTTATAACAACAATAAAAAAAAATGCGAAGAAAATTGAGAAGAAAAAAAATGCTCAAAAGCTTAATTAGATTTCATAGGCAATGGCAACCAATTCCAGTACTCTTGCCTGGAAAATCCCATGGACGGAGGAGCCTGATAGGCTGCAGTCCATGGGGTCGCTAGGAGTCAGACACGACTGAGCGACTTCACTTTCACTTTTCACTTTCATGCATTGGAGAAGGAAATGGCAACCCACTCCAGTGTTCTTGCCTGGAGAATCCCAGGGACAGGGGAGCGTGGTGGGCTGCCATCTATGGGGTCGCACAGAGTTGGACACGATTGGACACGACTGAAGCGACACAGCAGCCCCAGCAGCAGCAGTGCCAGTAAAATCGATAACTACAACTGGGGGCGGGGGGGAGAGAGAAAGAGAGAAAATCCATCCAAAAGAATCTACAGAACAAGTCAAAACATAATTTTTTTTTTTTTTTTTTTTGAGTCACTGCTGTCAGAGTCCTCTCCCTCACTGTGAGTCACAGTTCACCTCACCTCCCTAGGATGCCCTCTAACACTGTGCTGATCTTTGGACCTACTGTGGGGGTAGCTCAAATTCTAATCTGACCCTACTCCTCTCTGTTCTCACCTTCAATGTCCACAGCTATCAGAACTAGCACATTTTCTTTTGTGGGAGTTCTCAATGACCTTTTATATATTCCATAGACACAGAGTCCACCTAGTTGATTGTGTGGATTAAATCTGCAGATTGTGCAACTGATGGGAGGATTTTGGGTCTTCTTCCTTAGTCACACTGCCCTGGGTTTCAACTGTGGTTTTATTTCCACCTCTGCATCTGGGTCATCCACTGGGCTTTGCTCCTGAGGTTGCCCTGGAGGACTTAGATTTGGCCCTGTGAGGGGCCAGATGTGGAGGTGGTGCAGCCACTTGGGTCACAGGGGTTCTGGCAGCACCGGTACTCAGGGAAGTTGGTGGGTAGGGCAGCAGGAAATATAGTGTTCTAGAAGGGTATGGCAACCAGTATTGGCCAATATGCTCCAGTATTCTTTCCGGGGAACCCCCACTCCCTTTCAGAGAAGTCTGGCAGGCCACAGTCTATAGGGTCACAAAGAGTCAGACTTGACTGAAGTGACCCTGAGTGCATAGATGCAAGACTTTTTTTTGCCTCTGGCAGCTCTGCCCCAGTGAGAGTTGAGCGAGAAGGTGGCGCAGCTGCTTGGCTTGTGGGGACCCTAGTGGTGCCAAGTGTGCAGAGACACGGACTGCCTCCACTGCAGGAGTTATGGCCCTATCAGCGTCTTTTTTTGAGCCTCTTGTAGCTGACGATCAGAAGGCCTCTTTGGCCAGTCTTTCTCCTTATTGCCACCTGTTCAGGCACTTAGAGACCTCCCTTGCCTGGGGTCCTTCTCTGTTGTTCAGCACATCAGGGACATAGAGGGGTCCCCCTGCCTGGGGTCCTACTCTGTAGATCAGCACATCAGGCACTTAAAGGGGCCCTCTGAGTGGGGCCCTACTCTGTAATTCGGTGCACCAGTCACTTAAAGGAGCACCTTGGGTGGGGTCCTACTCTGTAGTTCTGTGTGTCAGGCATTTGATGGGCCAGCCTCTCTATTGCTCAGCTGCCAATGCTGGCATGTTGGGGGAGAGAGTCTATAGTGTTGGCTCCATCCCCTCAACGTGACTCAGCAGTATTGTCTTGCTTCCACGGCTGCCCGGCTTTCCTCCACAGGCATTTCCCACCACAATCTCCTTCACATCTCCTTGATCCATCTCTCCGCAGTCAACAGCAGCCCTTGCCCAGGGACTGCTCCACAGTCCGTAAACTCCAGCTCCCAGCCACTGTGCCTTCCAGGGGATCCATGTCCCTGTCTGTGGTATGTATGGCTGCACCAAGGACTCTCTGATTCTCATTCCATTTAGGCTGCCACAAATCAGCTGTTTCACTCTTAGCCTTAAATGTTTCTCCTCTGACTCAGATAATTGCCCCAATATGGGGACTGGACCCCTACTGCAGTTCCCCCTCCCGCCAAGCGCAGGTCCAGTCCTACTAACACTCCTGTTTTTCCCCCTAGTTCCTTTGTCCTACCGAGTTTTGGATGGTTTACATATTCTTTTTCACTGGTCAGGTACTCCTGTCTACTCTCAGCTGGTGTTCTGCATGTACTTCTGTGTCTGAAGGTGTGTCCCTGATGTATCTGTAGATGTACTCCATGTCCACCTATTTGCCATCTTGTTTCATCTTCTCATGTACAGCTTTTTATAGTCAGCTCTATAAATCTCTTAAACCTTAAATTTGGCCTAAACTACTTGCTTTACATTTCCAAGGGTTTCCTGATGGAAGTACTATATGCTGGGAACTGGTAGACTAGTAACTGCGATTATGTGTACTCCACCTAATTGAGGTCTCTAAAATGACTTGATTAGATATTTAAATCCTCCTAAACAAGGGGTCACTAATTGTTGATCTACAACTCTTAGCACTTCTTGCCAGCTTCTTATGGCCCAGGGTTAGGAAGTTCCTTCTTACAGTCTACTTAAATATTTTCTGTTGTCTACCCAATTTCCTTCATTTTATCAGAAACAGCAAATGATCAGGATTCTCCTCACGAAAAGTAAATAAACAAATAAGCATTGTTTCTCAGGGCTTAACAACAGGAGCTTGATCGCCAAGGAAACAGGACGTGCAGCCGACATGGGTCCATGAGCAGCTGGGCTTGTGGAGATGTATTTTTAATTGACAACAAAAAAAATTAGCAATCCAAAAACTCATTGAAAAGGCAAGAGTAAGGAACAAAATCTGTATTGTATTCTTTTATCCACCATAGTAAAATAACTTTGGTACAAGATCTGTGGCATGTTTCCCATAAAAGAAAACACAATGAAACAAAATGACATTTTATCAGCTTGAAAGGAAGCAAGTGTTTGCTATAAAACAGATGGGAGGGGCCATCCATGTCTTGAGTTGCAGAAACGTCCACGTTGTGATCTCTGGGCCCTTGCTAAACTGTCTTGTATATTGCCTCAGTCCTATAATAATTTTTGGTTGGTCTAGAAGAGAATGGTTTGGTCTCAGAGCTGGAAGGGACCTGAGAGATTTTTTTCTTGTTTTATAGATAAAGAAACAAGCCTGCAGAATTTCATTTCAATGGTTCTCTTGCAGCCACAGAGCCATTTTTGTTGTCGTTGTTGTTGTTGTTTTGAAAATCTAGGTGTTACATGCAAATGTGACTGCCTCCATACAACCATGGATAGCAGGCCTGCTCTGCTACAACGGTATGGACAGGACCTGTTCTTTCTTAGGACCACCTAAGATCACTACAAGGATAATATCTTCTTTTCAATAATACCCTGTTTTCTTCTAAACTCACACAGCACATGCATTTATTTAGTGAGTAATTAAAAAATAAAAGGCAGATGATGTATACCCAGATCCTCACTTCATTTCTCAATCTATTGAGTAATTCAATAAATTATTTACTTTGGGATCACTTGGGTTAAACAGCATTCCGTGCATACTCTATGAGGTGTCTTTGATTTCAGGCTTGTTTTAAATAAATAGTTCTATGAAAATAGAATGGCCTTAACTTCCAGCCCTGGAAATAAACAAACAGTCTCAATCAATGACGCTGAGAAAACCATTTAACATTTTTCAAGAGACCAAGAAAAGAAATATTTTCATGCCTACAACATTAAGTCAGAAATAGCCTTTGGCACATAAATTCAAAGGTTGTGGGAAAATATGGGGAAAAATATAAGTAAAATTAGTGAGGCTACCATGACAACAAGCAAGTACTCAAAGGCAGAGTTTAAACTCTGGAAATCTCAGAGGGAAGGAGAGAAGGGTCCCTAGGACAGTTCATCAGAGAAGAGGAATCAAGCGTAAGGAGAATTATTGCTAAATGGACAGATACTGGAACAGATATTTATTGTAATGGATTTCCTGTAGTGCCAAATTTTATTGAAAGGGCACTGTAACTGAAGAGAGACCATTTGCTTGAAATTATGTGTTTTTTGCGGTATTGAACTCAATGTAGAAATATATGTTCTACATTTTTATTTCTGCGGGTTGTCATTTGTTTTTGTTTAATGGACAAGAAGCTGCTTGTTGGGGAGTAAGAAAAAAATACATGAAGTAGTTGTTTGTTGTGTTGGTTTTTTTTATTAACTTTGCCAAAGTGGCTGAGTCAGCACCCAGGAGTGGTCACTGAGACGCCTGGTGCTCTATCACAGCAGGTTTTTTCTTTTTCTATTTAAATCAGCTCAGTTCAGTCGTTCAGTTGTACCTGACTCTTTGCAACCCCATGGACTGAAGCAGACCAGGCTTCCCTGTCCATCACCAACTCCAGGAGCTTGCTCAAACTCATGTCCACCAAATCAGTCATGTCATCCAACCATCTCATCCTCTGTCATCCCCTTCTCCTGCCTTCAATCTTTCCCAGCATCAGGGTCTTTTCCAGTGAGTCAGTTCTTTGCATCAGATAACCAAAGTATTGGAGTTTCAGCTTCAGCATCAGTCCTTCCCATGAATATTCAGGAATGATTTCCTTTAGGATTGACTGGTTGGATCTCCTTGAAGTCCAAGAGACTCTCAAGGGTCTTCCCTATTTAAATTGCAAGCCCTAAACACATACATTCTTTCATTCGGTCAATCAATATTTACAGGCAATTGCTATGTGAAGTGAGTATGTGAAAGTGTTAATCACTCAGTCATGTCCGATTCTTTGCAACTGCATGAACCACTAGGCTCCTGAGTCTGTGGAATTCTCTAGGAAAGAATTGTGGAGTACATAGACATTCCCTTCTCCAGAGAATCGTTCCAATCCAGGGATCAACCCAAGTTTCCTGCATTGCAGGTAGATTCTTTACCGTCTGAACCACCAGGGAAGCCCAGTTGCTATGTACTGCTCTTCAACAGCTGTTGGGAATACAAGGTTGAACAGAAAAGAGGGTGTACATGAGTTACATACTGGTCGAAGGGAGCTAGAAGAGAGAGAAATAACTAAACAAACACATAAACAAGAAAATATCTAGACAGGAGGACCACCAACACGTACGAAGGTCTTGAGTTAGGAAAAAGCATGGACATGCACCAAGAACAAAAGAAAGACAATCTACCTAGGACACAGTCAGCCGAAAGGAGTGGACTTGGTGAGAATATTTGAGGTAGGGTTCAGTGCAGTGGGAATTTTCCATTCTTGTACCCAGCCATCTGTTTTTCACACGTCTGTCAGAATGGTATGAGAACATAATCTCTCACCTGTACTAAGGCAGTAGAGGTAGACTCTCTATTCACAATGAATAACAAAGATAAAACTGATAGGACATGATGTGAACAGCTAGGGTGTGGCATTTAAGGGAAAGGGAGCAGTAACAGCCCTATATTTTTGGCCTGAGACAGTGAATGAAAGGTGGTGTTATTTACTGAGATGAACAAGTTAGGGAGAAGAAATTTGAGAGACAACTGCCTGATGGACCTATAACTTTGGGGCATCCATTAAATATCCAAACAATAACAACATGGTAAAAAAAAAAAAAACAGTTAAATACACAGTTCATATCTCAGGAAAAGGATCACAGCTGACAATTCAAACTTAGATGTCATCACCCTATAGACGACACAGAACAGTGGACCCAAATGCAGTAACTTGATGTGCAAAAGGAGTCAGAACCTATAACCTAGTGCTGGGTCACTTCAGTGTAGAAGTGGGGAGTGGAGGAGTCACCAAGGAGCTTGAAAAGAAGATGTCACAGGAGAGAACATAAGGTTAATGTGTGTCACAGAAACCAAGCCAGTGAAGTATTTTCAAAAAGACAGAGCTGGCTCAGATACTGCAGAGAGGTTCTGTAAGAAGAAAACAGAGAAGTTGGATTTGGCAACTAGCAGGTCATTGGTGGGCAAGGATAAGAATCTTTTTACATTTTTGGGGGAGGGCCCCTGCACCGCATGGCATGTGGGTCCTTATTTCCCCAACCAAGGATTGACCTTATGCCCCTGCAGTGGAAGCACAGAGTCTTAAACACTAGACTACCAGGGAAGAGACTAATCTCCCTGAAGTGGCAGAGATGACTTCAGTTTTAAGTGGATTAGCTTATGAACCATGGGTGTAGAAGGAAAAGCCATAAGTCTATGTAAACATTTGATCAAAGAGGAAGCAGAGCTTGTTCAACAAGGAAGTGGAAAAAACTGGGCACCTACTGGAAGGAAATAGAGAAACAAGGGATAAAATTTGAAAACACTAAATTGATCCCCCAAAAAAGACAGGGAGATAACCAAGATCAAATTAATTTTACCTCACAGTATTCTTTTAAACTCTATTTAGGGGTTACTTTCTTCTTTCTCTGGATGAAAATTTAGGTAATCTCATAACTTTCCTAATAACTGTTAGTGATTCCAAACTCCTACCTTAAGTCACTAAAATGATCTCAGCTTAGTAATTAGAATGTCCAGTACTGTTTAAGAGTCAAAGCCTCTAATTTCACTCAAAGACATATATATATATAAATTATGGGTTTACGGAAAATTTGGATACAGAGCTCTAATCTTAAATCCAATAATGCTCATAGAATTAACAAACTATAAATTTCCTGGATGACATCAGAAATGTCGGGAATTTAAGTGAGTTCATTCTCTGTCACATCTTCACTCATGGCTGGCTGGTCTTTCTCATCCTTTCTGGGTTCAGAAGTGAGGAGGGAGGAGGCAGAAGGGAAGGGAGATAAGGAACACAGGAAAGGGTTTACATGACTTACGGTGTGTGCTTAGTCGCTCAGTTGTGTCCGACTCTGGGACCCCATGGGCTGTAGCCCCACCAGCCTCCTCAGCTCATGCGATTTTTCAGGCAAGAATACTGGAATGGGTTGCCATTCCCTTCTCCAGGGGATCCTGCCGACCCAGGGATAGAACCCAGGTCTCCAGCATTGCAGACAGATTCTTTACCATCTGAGCCACTACATGCCTGGTACTGTTATAAACTGGCTTTGTGCTCTTAGGCTTGGTGGATGTTTAAAGCAGGCTCCTCTGTGGGACTTTCTCACAGGTATTTTGGTGACTTCACAACACTTGTAGTATCTTACCTGCATTTCCCTAACTAGTTGACTGTACTCTATTCTATATTCTATCTCTCCTCAGGCCATCTCCAGCTCCTTCTCTGTTGAAGCGTTTTCAATCCTCTAAAGATTATCGTGCAAGTGTGCTAAATCACTTCAATCATGTCCAGCTCTTTGAGACCCTATGGACTGTAGCCTGCCAGGCTCCTCTGTCCATGGCATTCTCCAGGCAAGGATAGTGGAGTGGGTTGCCACGCCCTCCTCCAGAGGATCTTTCTGACTCCAGGATCGAGCAAGCCAGTATCCCTTATGTCTGCTGCACTGGCAGGCAGGTTCTTAACCACTAGCACCACCTGGGAAGCCCCTAAAAATTATCATATTAGGTCAAATCACAGTGATCCCAGAACATTCTTTCCTCACTTATTCCCCTCAACAAACCCACAAGAAACACTGCTGCATTCTTTGTCCAGACCCCAAGAATATAGTTAGGAAAGTGAAAGTGAAAGTCACCTTCACTTTCTGACTCTTTGTGACCCCATGGACTATACAGTCCATGGAATTCTCCAGGCCAGAATACTGGAGTGGGTAGCCTTTCCCTGGTCCAGGGGATCTTCCCAACCCAGGAATCGAACCCAGGTCTCCCACATTGCAGGCAGATTCTTTATTAGCTGAGCCACAAGGGAAGCCCAAGAATACTGGAGTTGGTAGCCTATCCCTTCTCCAGCGCATCTTCCCATTGAATCAGGGTCTCCTCCATTGCAGGCGGATTCTTTACCAACTGAGCTATATAGTTAGGAGGCAGCAGCAATTTTTCTTCCCCTTGGTTTTTTTGAACCACTCCATCTCCCCTGTTCAGTTTTTATGGGGTTGCAAACCTGGGTTCATCAAGACATCATCATGCTCTGCAAAGTATCTCTTTGAAGGGTTTTTCACACACCTGAGATGAGAGGCAGTGGAGGAAAGAAGAAGAATCACTTCATACGGCCTACTCAATTCCAAGAAATCTTAAAATTTGGCTTTTTAATCTGACCTTTTTATACTTACAATGTGAGTGTAGAATTTAAGGGTTATATAACCACTTTACTAAAACTCTGGAAATTCTGCATATAGTTTGGGACCTACTCTGGAATGCAGCATCATTTTATTGTGGTGCTCAGCTAAAACTGCAAATTTAATCTTATTGCATATTTTTTAAAGCACAGAATAATCTAAAACACGTTCACAGGTTGAAGTGAATGATCAGGAGAGAAAATGATCCAAAACTATCCAAGAAAGAAAAAGAAATTTTAAGAAAGGAAATTTACTGCAGTAGGAGAGGGGGTATGATCAAGAGAGCCAGAGGAGGGACGTGATTATGAGTCTCTCAAGTATAACACAATCAGTGTTTCCAATGAAGATTTTTCAAAATTTAAAATGCAAGTTAATCTCATTTTTATAACTAAGAAGCAAATATTAATGCTTGTGTCTGTATAACCTATTATCAGTAATATGTTACAGTCTTTATACCAATAACACTAGGATAAGTTTCCAAGTATTTTAAAGATATTATAAGCATTTAACTTAATGTTTTAAAACAATTTTATAAAGCTTCCCTTTATTGTTAAACATCTAAAAGGTTCACAAAGTCTACAAAGTTACACCAGAAAAACAAAATAGGTACTGACCTGTAATCCCTTATTTTAAATTTCGAAATCCAAAAAGCGCGGAAAAAGTTCAGGCTTTTCAGTTCAAAAGATCTGACCTGAACTGAAAACAAGCTATTCCATCACCCCTAAATAGGGGTGATCTTACTGACTGTGAACATTCATACCTTTTCTGGGAAAATATTGATCTGTCTGATTATGGGGGTTTGCCCCAAACCTTGCTAAAAATATTGCATAATATATAGTATGGGCACAATATTACATTTTAAAAACTGAGGAGTAGGTGGAAATCTGGCAGTTCCCAGTTCACATACTGTTGAAGCCTGGCTGGGAGAATTTTGAGCATTACTTCACTAGCATGTGAGATGAGTGCAATTGTGCAGCAATTTGAGCATTCTTTGGCATTGCCTTTCTTTGGAATTGGAATGAAATTCCAATTTCCCAGTCCTGTGGCTACTGCTAAGTTTTACAAATTTGCTGGCATATTGAGTGCAGCACTTTCACAGCATCATCTTTTAGGATTTGAAATAGCTCAACTGGAATTCCATCACCTCCACTAGCTTTGTTTGTAGTGATGCTTCCTAAGGCCCACTTGACTTCACATTGATGGGTGTCTGGCTCTAGGTGAGTGATTACACCATCGTGATTATCTGGGTCGTGAAGATCTTTTTTGTACAGTTCTTCTGTGTATTCTTGCTACCTCTTCTTAATATCTTCTGCTTCTGTTAGGTCCATACCATTTCTGTTCTTTATTGTGCCCATCTTTCCATGAAGTATTCCCTTGGTATCTCATTTGACTTTGCATTCCAGGCTGTCTGGCTCTAAGTGCTAAGTGAGAGATCACACCATGGTGGTTATCTGGGTCATTTAGATTTTTTTTTTTTTTTGTATAGTTCTGTGTATTCTTGCCACCTCTTCTTAGTATTTTCTGCTTCTGTTAGATCCATACAGTTTCTATCCTTTATTGTGCCCACCTTCACATGAAATGTTCCCTTGCTATCTCTAATTTTCTTGAAGAGATCTCTAGTCTTTCCCATTCTATTGCTTTCCTCTATTTCTTTGCATTGATCACTGAGGAAGGCTTTCTTATCTCTCCTTGCTATTCTTTGGAACTCTGCATTCAGATGGGTGTATATTTCCTTCTCTCCTTTGCTTTTAGCTTCTCTTCTTTTCTCAGCTATACGTAAGGTCTCCTCAGACAACCATTTTGCCTTTTTGCATTTCTTTTTCTTGGTGATGGTCTTGATCACTGCCTCCTGCACAATGTCACAAACCTCTGTCCATAGTTCTTCAGGCACTCTATCAGATTAAATCCCTTGAATCTGTTTGTCACTTTCACTGTATAATCATAAGGGATTTTATTTAGGTCATACCAGAATGGTCTAGTGGTTTTCCCTACTTTCTTCAACTTAAGTCTGAGTTTGGGAATAAGGAGTTCATAATCTGAGCCAAAGTCAGCTCCTGGTCTTGTTTTTGCTGACTGTACAGAGCTTCTCCATCTTCAGCTGCAAAGAATATAATCAATCTGATTTCTGTATTGACCATCTGGTGATGTCCATGTGTAGAGTCTTCTCTTGTGTTGTTGGAAGAGGGTGTTTGCTATGACCACTGCATTCTCTTGACAAAACTCTGTTAGCCTTTGCCTGGCTTCATTTTGTACTCCAAGGGCAAAGCCTGTTACTCTAGGTATCTCCTGACTTCCTACTTTTGCATTCCAGTCCCCTATGATGAAAAGGACATCTTTTTTTGGTGTTAGTTCTAGAAGGTCTTGTAGGTCATCATAGAACCTTTCAACTCCAGCTTTTTCAAAATTAGTGGTTGGAGCACAGACTTGGATTACTGTGATATTGAATGGTTTGCCTTGGAAACAAACAGAGATCATTCTGTCATTTTTGAGACTGCACCCAAGAACTGCATTTCAGACTCTTCAGTTGACTATGAGGGCTACTCCATTTCTTCTAGGGGATTCTTGCCCACAGTAGTAGACATAATGACCATCTGAATTAAATTCGCCCTTTCCGGGCCATTTTGTTCACTGATTCCTAAAATGCTGATGTTCACTCTTGCCACGTCCTGTTCGACCACTTCCAATTTACCCTGATTCATGGACCTAACATTCCAGGTTCCTATGCAATATTGTTCTTTACATCATCGGACTTTACTTCTATCACCAGTTACAATAGGGCATCGTTTTCGCTTTGACTCCATCTGTTCATTCTTTCAATGCTGTTCAAGTTGGATTTAGAAAAGGCAGAGGAACCAGAAATCAAATTTCCAACATCCATTTGATCATAGAAAAAGCAAGAGAGTTCCAGGAAAAAAAATCTACTTCTGCTTTATTGACTACGCCAAAGCCTTTGACTGTATGGATCACAACAAACTGAGGAAAATTCTTGAAGAGATGGGAATACCAGACCACTTTACCTGCCTCCTGAGAAATCTGTATGCAGGTCAAGAAGCAACAGTTAGAACTGGACATGGAACAACAAACTGGTTCTGAATTGGGAAAGGAGTACGTCAAGGCGGTACATTGTCACCCTGATTATTTAATTTCTCTGCAGAGTGTATCATGTGAAATGCCAGACTGGATGAAGCACAAGCTGGAATCAAGATTTCCAGGAGAAATATCAATAACCTCATATATGCACATGACACCACACTTATGGCAGAAGGCAAAGAGGAACTATAAACCTCTTGATGAAAGTGAAAGAGGAGAGTGAAAAAGCTGGCTTAAAACTCAACATTCAAAAAATGAAGATCAAGGCATCTGGTCCGATCACTTCATGGCAAATAGATGGAGAAACAATGGAAACAGATTTTATTTTCTTAGGCTCCAAAATCACCAGAGATGGTGACTGCAGCCATGAAATTAAAAGATGCTTACTCCTTGGAATAAAAGCTATGACCAACCTAGACAGTATATTTAAAAGCAGAGACATTACTTTGCCAATAATGGTCCATCTAGTCAAAGCTATGGTTTTTCCAGTAGCCATGTATAGATATGAGTTGGACCATAAAGAAAGTTGAGTGCCTAAGAATTGATGCTTTTGAACTGCAGTGTTGGAGAAGACTCTTGAGAGTCCCTTTTACAGCAAGGATATCAAACTAGTCAATCCTAACGGAAATCAGTCCTGAATATTCATGGGAAGGACTGACGCTAAAGCTGAAACTCCAATACTTTGGCCACCTTTTGTAAAGAACTGACTCATTGGAAAAGACCCTGATGCTGGGAAAGGTTTAAAGTAGGAAGAGAAGGGAACGACAGAGGATGAGATGGTTGGATGGCATCACGGACTCAATGGACCTGAGTTTGAGCCAGCTCCGGGAGTTGGTGATGAACAGGGAAGCCTGACATGCTGCAGTCCATGGGGTTGCAAACAGCTGGACACATCTGAGTGACTGAACTGACTGAGGTGGGAATCTGAATTCTTAAATTTTCCCAGCCCCAAAAGTTTTGGATGAAGAGCATAAACCTTTCAAATAAACTACAATGTAGTATTTTTGTGAATTTAAGACCACTTAAATTTAAGGAATCCAAATTTACAGAATTCAGTATGAAGCAGAAACCCTGCCTTTAGAAATAGTAAAAAGAACTTTTTTGTAAACTTGTCTTACCTATATCACCAATAGCACACAAAGACTCCAAGGAACAAATTAAAGCAAGATAAAGTGCACTCTCTCCAAAGAAAACTGAGTTTTTCTGCTCGCTTCCTTATTTCATCTGGCTTACAATATTAAGCATGGTAATAACCAGAGCACTTTTAAAAGTCATTTGACCAATCCAGCCTTCAGATCCCTAGAGTTCAAGCAACATGACACAGTAAATCTACTGTAGTAATTTGAAATATAGATTACAAATACAAAGGGAATCTACATTTAATCTATGTCTAAAAACCATATCTTAAAGTCACTGAAAAGGAGGATAAAGTTTATGGTGCATAATCCTATCCTCCCGGAATTTTGGCTGACCATCAAAATACCTTTTGATATCACAAATCTGCTTTAATCTTTAAAAAGTTCTGCACTTGACCAGAAAGGTTTTCAAGAGCGATGGTGCTGAAACTCGTTGTGCGGTCAACCATTGTATTTGAAGTTCTGCATCACTCACTAGGTTATCACCTAAGGAAAACAGTGCATTCTACTCTCCGAGAATCATGACCACACAAATGTCTGATATCCTGTGTGTCAAAACTGACTCACAATTAAAGAGAATAAATACAGACATGCACAAATGATAGATATTATTTTTCAACCTGAAATGTGGAAACAAAAATTCTTTTTAAAACCTCTTAAGGACAAATAAACTATTAAAGAAGCTGAGAATGTCGCAGCTCTGTGCTCTTTTATTCATCCCTTTGGAACTTGACCGTGGTGGAAACAGGATTAAAAAATAATGTTCAATAATAAAATGTGGTAATTTTTCTTAGAAATTATTAAAATTTCTAAATTGTAGAAGAATTCATGCCAAAACATCAAGTGTCCTGTGGTCAGTCTGCCTCCTAAAATATTATAAGTACAAAGAATAAAATACAAGCTTAATAGAGGGCTATGACACAGAGGCTAATTATATTCCCAGAAAAACAAGATCATAAAGAGAACTCCCTATGAAAATATTATTTTGATGCCTGTATCTTTGCTGTGTACAAAAGTATTATTATAAAGTAATTAATATTCATTTAGGTTTTGTTTCTCAATTTTTTTTCTGCATGAATTTCTAGCAATTATAACAGAGAAAAAGGAGGGTAGGAGGGCAGAGGCAAAGACAAAATCAAAATGGAAAAGAAGAGCCCATAAAACTCTCCCATTACATACCCTAACCAACCGATGTGAACACTCAGTTCAGTTCAGTTCAGTCACTCAGTCGTGTCCAACTCTTTGCGACCCCAGGAATCGCAGCACACCAGGCCTCCCTGTCCATCATCAACTCCCGGAGTTTACTCAAACTCATGTCCATCGAGTCGGTGATGCCATCCAGCCATCTCATCCCCTGTCATCCCCTTCTCCTCCTGCCCCCAATCCCTCCCAATATCAGGGTCTTTTCCAATGAGTCAACTCACTAAGAACAGCTTTATTCTGAGATGCTGGGGGTTTTGTGTGTCTGTTTCTTTCATCTCACTTTCTGTTTTTTTTGGTCATGTTGTTTAGCCTACATTTTTATTTTATTACAGACTCTACACCTTCCTAACAGTAAGCATTTCATCCTGTTTGTTTTTTTTTAATTTTTAGCACTCAAAATCAATAAAAACAAATATCCAGAGAAGCTTAGGAAGTAATTTCCTAAATATTTTTACCAATAAGGTTAAAAATAAAAAAAACCAAAAGCTCATCAAGTGAGATGATGTGTAGTTGGACTTAAGTTTTAGACTTTCAAACTCTTAAGCCATTTTTATTTTTTTTTTAAAGGCATAAAATGATCAAAAGTACTAGGGTAATATCAAGACCAACAGAAGACATTGTTCAGAGATTTATTTTTTCCTGGGAGATAAAATTTGCTTTTCTAGTTTCTCTTTCAGTGTCTTGACAAAATAATGATATGATTTAAGAACATAAAGCTTAAAACTCCATTGTAGCAATTTCTGTTTTCATAGACCTGAGGTTAGATAGAGCTGCCCAAGTTTGCACTGCGTATTATAAAGGACAGTGCTTCTGAGGTCCAAGCTATTGTTACAGTTCTATTTTCCAAATTTTTAAGTGAGAAATGTTTGTTTCACTCAAGCTCACTAATTTTGGTTTCCAGGATACTGACCTTTCATAATTAGACGTAAAAAAATTTTTTAATTAAAAAGGCAAACTAATAGGAATAATCAAAGTACCTGCTCAGTGGTGATGCCCCTCTCTGGTTAACAGGACTGAAAAGAATCTTTTCAGACCCCAGGTGGGAATAGAAAGCAGTCTTTCTCATACCCTTTCTTCTTTTTCTCTGACTACAATACTTTCTGAGTCTGTTTAGGAGTGTTTCTAATTCATTCTTCCAGCTTAGCACAACTTGCCTCAAGTCATTTCCTGTTTCCTCTCTTGCTGTGAGCAGAGACACATCTCTGTAGGAATCCCTGTTGGTCCCCGTGATCATCTCCTTGGACAGAGTACGTGCAGGTCCTCTCTGGGCAGCCAGGAGGAGGTCTGCTCCTGCCAGGAACCAGCCTTAATAGAGTGGTAATAAACAAACAGAGGCGGTAACTCAATAACAAAAGAGAATACCTCCCAAGCTGCAAAGTCTTTGAAAAACAAAAGCAGTCCTATTAGAAATTTTTTTGAAGAATTCTGATGACATTTTATAAAGCAGAAGTCTAGCCTACTGACCTTTGTCTACTGTTTAAAAATCTTTACTGTCTAAATTAAAAGAAATCAGAGAATAAAGATCTGTTTTTTATTAAGAAAATAATTTAGAGTACATCTATTTCTTGACCTCACTACTCATTATACTTCCATTAAGGGCATTACTTTCCACTTGGCATATTAGTCACTTAAATGCTAAACTTTTGCTCAAAAAGACATACACCCACATTTTTTTTTTAATTTACACTAAATGAAAATTATTTTATTTGGGGTTAATTTCCCTCAATTGATTTTGAAAATGGGCTTTTTGATGTATACTCAATGCAATAAAACCTACCTACCACCCAGGGCCATTCTAATCCCTTTCCAAAAAAAAAAAAATACTCTCTTAATTGCAGCCATGACAGTACTGTGGTTTCAATTTTTCTTTTCTTTTTTTAAAAACTTTTGAAATCTGTCAGTGAATTGATTGATACCAATGGAGAAATATGCATATACCAAGTGATTATTAAACACACTTAAGATGATGTGATTTTTGCTTTGTTGTTATGAATTGTTAAATGCACACCAAGTTCAAAAGTGAATAAGCAGATATATCTTCAAAAGAAGTCCAGAGAGCACATATGGAGGGGACGCTGTGCATACTGTAACTGTTACTGTAACTGGGTTAGGGTTATACTGTCTCATTCTGCCACAGACAATGAAAGCAATAGATTCTGATATCAAAAAAATTTATGGTTTGACAATCTTAACTTTCACACATATAATTAAAAGCAAATCGTTCACCTAATGTGCATAGAAATCTCACTGTTCTGTGTGAATAATTCATATATTGACCTGCAAACAAAGTTTAGCTTAGCGTTATTTAGACTTCCTAAAGAAACATACAGGGAGAACAAAGGGGTAGCTAGTAAAAGGTATAACATCTTTCTTAATATTCCCCCATCAATCTCTCCAACCGAAAAAAACCAGCACAGAGAAACATAAAAGTGTGTGTTTTGCAAACAATGCTTCAGGAAATGGCTCCCAACTCACTTTTCTAATTGCATTTCCAGTTTAGGGTTATTCACAGGGACTCTTAATTCTCCTCGCAGCCCTGTTGGGAGGGCTGTACTTCCTGCCCACCTGAGTGAAGTCTGTCAGGTCGTATGCCTTGCTTTGACCAGTGAAAGGAAACGTGTCACTTCTTAGGAAAACTTGTAAGATTCACATTCTCTTTTCCGTGGGAATTTCTTGTCCAGACGGAGCCTTCATTGGCTTTTCATCCTGACTGACAACGATAAACAGTTCCTCCTCTCTGTCAAATCACAATGAACGTGTAGCCTGAGCGAGAAATAAACTTGTGTGGTGTTAATCTACCGAGATTTGGGGACTTTTTCTTTTACTACAACCTAACTTAGTGTACCCTAATCTCATAAAGAAACAAGAACATCCTACTGGAGACAGCAAAGCCAGCCAACACCATAACAAGTTTATTCAAAATGACATACATCAAGTTTACAAATCTACAAAAGGCCACTTATTTTTCCATCTTAAAATCCACATTATGCATTTTTAAAGATGCATTGCTTTCCATTAAAAAAAAACAGCGATATTTTACTATAGTTAGGTTTCAGCAGTCATAGGCATTTAAAATAATAGTCAATAGTACTAACATAGTACCCTAAAACAGTTTAAATTCATGTTTTATGTTAATTTCATTATGATTGAGAAAGGTCTGATTTCAAGTTTCTCAGTTTTATTATGCATGTTGTTAGGGAATAATATGGCAATTCATATGTCAATGCTGATCGAAACACACTTTGGAAAATAATAGTAGAGTTAGTGAAAATATTATATTTAAATGTGTAAAAGGAAATTAAATACTATCTCTATCAAAGAGAAAAAATGGCTTTATTCTCGATGCTCAAATACATTATCTTTAAGAGAAAAAAAAAGTTGTGTGTTAGATTACTTGTCAGAATCCTAGAAATGTCTCAGAGAAATCATTTGGAAGTTAAAGAGCATTAGCTCAAGGTCTCAGTGTACACTCACAAAAATGACAGCATCGCAAATCCCTGCTGAATGGTGTGGCTTCATCAGGCCTCTCAGGAAAATAAAATCTCAAAGAAAGGCACAAAACACTATAAGCCACGAGACACGACCATGTCATGAAGTGACGGAGCCTTCTATAAAGCTGGGCAAATGACACTTCCCAGACAGTTTTGGGCAATCTAACAGAGAAATGTGTGAGAAATACTAGGACGCAGAGTCATCCAACACCAGTTTAAAATTCAACAAAGGCAAAAAATCATAATTTTTTAGCAAATATAAGTCCTATAGAAATGTGTTTGTGTGTATGCGTTTGGGTGTTGTGTGTTCTGCATTTGACAAGTATTTATTGAGGGCTTATTGTGTAAACATATCTAGACTTGGCAGATGGACAATACAAAGATGTTTGCAAAACAGCCCATGGTCTCCAAAACTTTACAACCTATGCCATGCCAGGGATTCTAAGTCTTAGTGGCATCATACATATCCTATAAAGCACTTTGCAACTCAGCCCATGCTTTATTATAAAGACTTAAAAATACTTAGTTGAGTGAATAAACAATAGCTGAGAATAAACCCCCTGAATCTACTTTTTATACATAAACTTCAATTTCTGAAAACTTGTCATTCTTCCTTTTGTAATATTTACAAAGCCTCTTGCAATATAGGTTCCCTCTACCCCACAGCATGATGAATTGTTAGAGAAATATTGTGAGTTATAATTATCATACTACAATTTAAAGCATTAACATTAATTTAAAGCCTTGCATAATAGAAGAGTGAATGGTTGAGTTACAAATGGCCAAGAGGAAAAAGGAATTAACTGGGATCACAATTCCAAGGAAGAATATTGAAACTAAAAAAATAACCAATAACATTTTTATTTTATTGTTAATTTGAAACAGTGATGACAAGTATTTGGAATTTTAGTCTTTAACTTGTACACTCTTTGTATCCCTAAAAATACAATCGGGGAAGTAGCATTTATCAAAGCTCAGTCCTATAACAGATGGCATGCATATGTACATACACATGTATATATACATAT
>NW_011494903.1:10809255-10826220 GCF_000754665.1 Bison bison bison | reverse complement strand
ATATTTACATATTTCTTTCTCCCATTTATTCCTAACACCAGCCTTATGAAAAACGTAGCTCAGTCGGTAAAGAGTCTGCCTGCAATGCAGGAGAACTAGTTTCGATCCCTGGGTTGGGAAGATCCCTTAGAGAAGGAAATGGCAACCCACTCCAGTATTCTTGCCTGGAGAATCCCATGGACAGAGGAGCCAGGCAGTCTGCAGTCAATGGGGTCGCAAGAGTCGGATTCGACTTAGCAACTAAACTACCAAACCACCACCAGGATGTTTTAGGTTGCAAATAACTAACAAGCAAAACCTACACAAACTGGCATAAAGGTTTATTTTCATATCAAAGAGACTTTGTTGATTAATATAATTGTTCACCAATGTCCTCAAAAACCTATTAGAGACGCTATTCAAATTTCCTTTGAGCTATACCCAGTATATCTGGGGCTTCCAAAGTGGCATTACTGGTAAAGAACCATGCCTGCCAATGCAAGAGAGATGTAAGAGATGGGGGTTGAATCTGAGTTAGGAAGATCCCCTGGAGGAGAGCACGGCAATCCACTCCAGTACTGCTGCCTGGAGAATCCCACGGACAGAAAAGTCTGCTGGGCTATGGTCCATGGGGTGACAGAGTCAGACGTGACTCAAGCAACTTAGTCCACATACACACAAGCAGCATATCTACTCTGTTTTCATGGTTTCGGAGATCAACCCTATTGTCTGCTACTCCTAGCAGGCACAAAATCTTTCAACAGAAAAGGAGAGTTGTCTCTTCCTGTGTTTTCTTGTGAGCAGGAAACTCTCCCAGAAGCCCTGCAGCTCACTCCCCTCCCTCTATATATCATTAGCTACAGTGGGTCACATGCCCATCATTAAACCTTTCCCTGGGAAAGTGACTGATGTAGATGGTTATGAATTAGCAGTAGTCCAGGGCCTCCTCTCTGAGCACATGGCCACATAGGAGACAGTAAACAACTCATTCAAAAGCAGAAATTGGCCAAAAAGGCATAAGGTGAACATGGAGAGTAGGAAATCAAGAGTATCTGCTATAAACTTATTCCTTTCCATACACAGGTGATCCTATTATTCACAGAGTCCTTATTTGCAAATTTTACTACCCACTAAAATTTATTTGTAACCCCAAAAGCAATACTCACAGTACTTTTGTAGTCACTCACAGGCATGTGTGGACCAATGAAAATTCTAAGTCACCAGACATGAGCCCATTTCCAAGTAAGGTCAAAGAAGGTGACACTCTGCCTTATTTCAGCTCTCATAGTATAAGCTAGTGTTCCTTTATCTGTCTATTTAGTGCACTTTTTAAAAAAAATTTGTGCCCTTTGTTGGCAATTTCATACTATTTTAAATGACCCCCAAGAAAAGAAGTGAAATGCTGTCTAGTGTTTAGTGCAAGAAGGCTGTGATGTGTCTTATAGAGAAAATATGTGTATTAGATAATCTTCATTTAGGCATGGAAATAGTGTCATTAGGGGCTTCCCAGGTGGTGCTAGTGGTAAAGAACCCACTTACAACCCAAGGCAGGAGACATAAGACATGCAAATTCAACCCCTTGTCGGGAAGATCCCCTGGAGAAGGGCATGGTAATCCATTCCAGTATTCTTCCCTAGAGAATCCCATGGACAGAGGAGCCTGGCAGGCTACAGTTGCACAGAGTCGGGCACAACTGAAGTGACTTAGCATGCATGCATGCACAATGTCTTTAGCCATAAGCTCAATGTAAATGAATAAATAACATATATTAAGTAAGATGTCTTTCAACAGAAACACACATAAAACAGTTATATATAGATCTGTTGATGAAAATACTGTGACCAGAGGCTCACAGGAACCTCACCTTGTAATGCCCCCAGTACCCACTAATTTAATGTGCACAGGAACTTTACAGAACACAATTACCACAAATAATGAGGACTGGCTATATTAAAAACCTTAGATGTAACTAGGTTATACAACCATAAGTACAAGGCAAGCCTCAAATCCAAATTTTATCCGGATTGTTAACAAAATTTGGGCTTTATCCTGAGAGTAATGGAAAGACACCGAAAGGCTGTAAATAGGGAGAAATTTGAATGGACCTGCATTTCTGCAACATCATTATAGAGAAGGAAGACTGCATTCAGGGAGACCAGGTAAGAGGCTATTGCAGTAATCCGGGCAAGAAGTTATGATAGAGGCATAAGAGAGGAGGAGGAGGCCATGCCTAGAGTACAAATTTTCTCTTAATCTCCCTCACCTATTTCTCTCCTTCACTGACCTCCAATGTCTTCTGAGACCACAAAAAACAGAACACCTAATGAAATAAAGATTGGTCTCCAAAAGAGGATGTGAAAGGAGTTTGAGAGGGAAAAGCATGCAGAACAGAGATAACAAGAAGAATCAATGTCAAAATATTGCTGGGTACCAGCTAAGTTTGGCTCCGTTTCAGATTCTCATCTAAAAATCTTAGTAAGAACATAGTTCACAGCCTCTATTAATATTAGAGCATTAAATTTTAATAAGTGGAAAATGGAATGCATAAGTTTTCTCAGTTGCATCCAATTGGGAGTTGACCAGTCATTTGTGATTTTACACATCTCTTGGCTGAAACAGAGTTACAAATACCTGACTGAACACTGGGATACATCATGCAAATGTGTGACTCTCCCTGGAGGACTTTCTGTCCCCAAAGTAATGACTGAATTACAATTGAGTTATAAATATGATAGTCCCATCTGTGATCAACATTAAAAATTTTCCTGATGTAGAATTTAAAGTAAATATATCCCAAATCCCCCAAAGCCTATAAGACTGTTGCAGAACTGAGAAGTTAAGTAAAATAAGAATTATGATTTTTAATTTTCACTATCATGTCACATTTCAGTTGCAACATTTTGGAATTTGAAGTCTTGTCAAGTCTCCATGGAATTATCTGAGAGAAGTAGAAAGAAAGAAGAGAGAGAAATGTTCATAGTAGAGGATGGTGAACTTTGGAGCATATTAAATCCTTTTCTCTATCCAGTATCAGTGTCCAGTGTATTGTATTGGCTCGTTCTTATGACATGTGAACAATCTTAAATTACTTCATGGTTAAGAATACTGTAATACATTGTGCTACCATATCCAAGTCATTAATGCTGATATACAGCCTCAGGCAAACCTTTGCTTGCTGTGCACTTGAACCATGTGCCTGATATATTACAGAAATATACACACTTGGATAACTCACTGTACTATATTCTTTTGAAGTAAACTAACAAACTGTCCTTTGAAACTCTTAGCCTTTTAGCAGGCTCATTAAAACTTTTTAGATAATACTATCAGTTAGAAGGATTATCAATGAAATTAGAATGAAGGGACTCATTTAGATTATTTTCCAAGTACTGAATTTTATTTTTTTTTTCAATTTAATATGCATTTATTTAACTACTTACTATGTGCAAAACATTGCAATAGACACAAAAAAGAACAAGATATATTTCCTGGTTCTTTTTTTTTTTGAGATTTAGCAAATTTGATTTCCTTTTTTTTTTTTTTATTTTATTTTTAAACTTTACAATCTTGTATTAGTTTTGCCCAACATCGAAATGAATCCGCCACAGGTATACCCATGCTCCCCATCCTGAACCCTCCTCCCTCCTCCCTCCCCATACCCTACCTCTGGGCCGTCCCAGTGCACCAGCCCCAAGCATCCAGCATCATGCATCAAACCAAGTACTGAATTTTAAAAAGATACACAGCAAGCATGTATTCAAACTTATTCCTACTCCTCTTGATACTTTGTACACAGTTTGTGCTGAGTGTCCCACAACTAGAATGTGGTAATTTTCATATTATATTTATCAAGGTAAATGCTAATTGCTGTAAAAGACGAGCCCCAGCTTAACACAAAAGAAGTTTACTTTTCACAGCAGAATCAACCAAGGTGTTGTAGGATGGGCAGCCTCCCACATGATCAGTCAGGACCCATTCTTCTTCTATCATCCTTAGGGCTCTGCCCTTCTAGGTTTAGGAAGTCCTCTTTATTCAGCTGATGGATTGTGAAAGAGCCCAAGCTCACCTGTTTCTTAATCACACTGGTCTGGAAGTCACTTCTCTTTATATTCCATCAGTGAGAATTAGTCATGTAGCCCTGTCTGCAAAGGGAAAGACACTGAAAGATGCAGTCTCTGGCTGGGCAGCCACTGCCCAGCATTATCTCTAAGTGGGTGGGGCCCGTAGGCTGTTCAGCTAGGTTTCTCTGCCACACAGAAGTGCACAGTACAATAATCTGACTGACACAGATCATTCAATGATTACCACAATGAGTTTAGTGAATGAACATCAATCATCTCATGTATTAAACAGTTATAAAATTAAATAGAAAAAATATGTTTCCTTGTGATGAGAACCCTTAGAATTTAGTCTCTTAAATTAAAACTTTCACATATAACATACAGCAGTGTTAATTATATTTATCACATTGTACATTACACCTCTAGGACTTTTTTGTCTTTTAACTGGAAGTTTGTACCTGTCAACTACCTTCATCAGATTCCCTCTCACCCCACCTCCACCTTTGGAAACCACAAATCTCACTTTTTTTCCCCCATGAGTGACTTTGTTTTTGAAGCATAATTGGCCGACAATACTATGTTAGTTTCTGGTACACAACATTTTGTTGTTCAGTCACTCAGTCGTGTCAAACTCTGCAACCCCATAGACTGTAGCACGCCAGGCTTCCCTGTCCTTCACCATCTCCAGGAGCTTGCTCAAACTTATGTCCATTCAGTCGGTGATGCCATCCAACCATCTTGTTTTCTGTCTTCCCTTTCTCCTCCCGCCTTCAATGTTTCCCAGCAACAGGGTCTTTTCTAATGAGTCAAGGTACTGGAGTCAAAGTATTGGAGCTTCAGCTTCAGCATCAGTCCTTCTAATGAGTATTCAGGACTGATTTCCTTTAGGATTGACTGGTTTGATCTCCTTACAGTCCAAGGGACTCTCAAGAGTCTTCTCTAACACCACAGTTCAAAAGCATCACAGTGATTTAATATTTCTATATATTTCAAAATGTTCAGCATTATAAATCTAGTTACCATCTGTCACCATTCAGAGATATTACAGAATTACTGACTATATTTCCCAAACTGTACATTTCATACCTGTGACTTATTTATAACTGAAAGTTTGTATCTTTTAATCTCCCTCACCTATTTCTCTCCTCCCCTGACCTCTTTCCCTTCTAGCAACCACCTGTTTTTTCCATGTATCTATGACTCTGTTTAGTTCTGCTTGTTCATTTGTTTTGCTTTTTAGATTCCACATGTGAGTAAAATCATAAAGTATGTGTCTTTCTATGTCTTACCTATTTCACTTAACATAAAACCCTCCAGGTCCATCCATGTTGCCACAGAATGCAAGATTTTATTCTTCTTTTTGACTGAGTAATATTCCATTGTATGTGTATACACACACACACACACACATAAACATACTTATCCATTCATCTATTTGATGGGCACACTTAGGGTACATATTTATCTTGGCTAATGCAAATAATGCTGCAGTGAACATAAAGGTGCATATATCTTTTCTAATCAGTGAATGTTGGTTCCTTTAAATACCCATGAGTAGAACTGTGGAATTATATGGTAGTTCCATTTTGAATTTCTGAGTAATCCCTATACTGTTTTCCATAGTGGCTGCACCAGTTTCCCCTCCTGCCAATACTGCACACAGGTTTCTTCTTCTCAATATCCTTGCCAACACTTCCTCTTTGTTATCATTTTGATAATATACACTCTGATAGGTATAAGGTTATATTTCATTGTGGTTTTAATGTGCATTTCTCTGATGATTAGTAATATTGAGCATCTTTTGGTGTGTCTGTTGGCTACCCATATGTCATCTTTAAAAAAACGACTACTCAAGTCCTTGGCCTAATATTTCCCACTTTCATAAAAATATAGAAAGAAATTTTAGGTACTTCTAAAAGTGTTTTTAATCCGGCAGGTCTCAGCATCTTGTAGTCTGAGGTCGACTAGGATAATGATCTTATTTACTTACATTATTTTCAGAGCTTACCAAATGTCTAACCAAGGTTCATACTGATATAGCCTGGCTCCACGGATCAAAACACTATCATTTGCTCTGAATATGAAATTAAGAAATTGTGGGATCTAAATCTTATTTTTTCTTCACTACTAAAGAAATTACTCAGGAGTCGAAGAAAATAAGTATTTACAATGTGATAAACAGGGACATAAATAGGAGAAGAGTTGTATGAACTATAAATAGAAAAGTTATCTTGAAATGATCAAAAACTATTTTAAGTAAATTAAAAAAGGGTCTCATTTAAGATGAGGGAGGGAACTCATAGAGCCATAGGACAAAGGAAATAACATGCCTTTGGGCTCAAAAGAAATTATGCTGAACTTCACCATTAGGATCAGAAGAGAAGAAATAATATAAAAATATTGATGACCAAACTGCCATGCTTGATAAAGTTCTTGCTCCCAAAGGTCAATTAAGTCACACAATAATAATTATTTTAAAAGTACAGTAAGAATGCAACAAAGTAAGGGGATGTTTTTTATGAGTACTTTTTAATAGACAGTTGGTAGAGCAATGCCAAAGAATGTTCAAACTACCACACACTTGCACTCATTTCACATGCTAGAAAGATTATGCTCAAAATCCTTCAAGCTAGGCTTCAACAGTATATGAACCAAGAACTTCGGGATGCTGAGAACTTCCAGATGTACAAGCTGGATTTAGAAAAGGCAGAGGAACCAGAGACCAAATTACCAGCATCCGTTGGATCATAAAAAAAGCTAGAGAATTCCAGAAAAACATCTACTGCTTTATTGACTACACCAAAGCCTTTGACCGTGTGGATCACAATAAACTGTGGAAAATTCTTCAAGAGATGGGAATACCAGACCACATTACCTGCCTCCTAATAAATCTGTATACAGGTCAAGAAGCAACAGTTAGAACTGGACATGGAACAGCTGACTGGTTCCAAATTGGAAAAGGTGTACAAGGCTGTATATTGTCACCCTACTTATTTAACTTATATGCAGAATACCTCATGCAAAATGCTGGGCTGGATGAAGCACAAGCTGGAATCAAGATTGCCAGGAGAAATATCAATAACCTCAGATATGCAGATGACACCACCCTTATGACAGAAAACAAAGAGGAATTAAAGAATCTCTTGATGAAGGTGAAAGAGGAGAGTGACAAATCTGGCTTAAAACTCAGCATCCAAAAAACTGAGATCATGGCATACAATCCCATTACTTCAGAGCACACAGATGGGGAAACAATGGAAAGAGTGACAAACTTTGTTTTCTTGGGTTCCAAATCAAGGTATATGGTGATTGAAGCCATGAAATTAAAAGATGCTTGTTCCTTAGAAGAAAAACAATGACAAACCTAGACAGCATATTAAAAAGCAGAAACATTACTTTGCCTACAAAGTATGCATAGTCAAAGTTACGGCTTTTCCAGTAGTCGTGTATGGATGTGAGAGTTGGACTATAAAAAAAGGTTAAGTAGCGAAGAATTGATGCCTTCAAACTGTGGTGCTGAAGACTCTTGAGATTTTCTTGGACTGCAAGGAGATCAAACCAGTCAATCCTAAAGGAAAGCAACCCTGAATATATTCACTGGAAGGACTGATGCTGAGGCTGAAGTTCCAAAACTCTGGCCACCTGATGCAAACAGTGGACTCATTGCAAAAGACCCTGATGCTGGAAACACTGAAGGCAGGAGGAGAAGGGGACGATAGAGCATGAGATGGACATGAGTTTGAGCAAACTCCGGGAGATGATGAAGGTCAGGGAAGTCTGGCGTGCTACAGTGCATGGACATGAGTAGGACACGACTAAGCAACTGAACAAGAACAAGATGACATCAGGTAAGGATTCGGAGCAAGTCTAAATACAGTCATGGACAGACAACAAAGTGTAAAAACAAAACATTTTTCATGTCTATTTATAGTTCAAGTAGAACTCCAATTTACCAGCAAAAAGGGGGTCCACCTAAAAATATAATTTTGCCACCTTCACAAGGTTCTAAAATTATTTCAAGCTTTAATTAGATAATCTAGAGAAAGAAGTTTCTATAGAATAATGGAATTCTGCTCTGTTCAATGGGGCCACCCTAAATGTGCCTCATGTATTTCTCAGCTGGTGCACAAGGGTGAGATAGAATACTTTCAGGTTAAAAATGGTATTTAGTGGATGTAAAGATAACCTTTTTTTAACAGCATAGTTTGGCATGCATTTGTTTTTAATTTAAAACAAGTTAAAATTAATTTTGTCTTAAAAGTTTCATGCCATTTTGGGGGATGATTGGAGCTACCCTGGAGGGTAATGAAACTGGAATTGGAAATCAGTTTTAGTCTTTGGAGAGAAAGAAACAATTTTCATAATTTCAAAATCATTTCATTAATGGGTTTATATGGTCTGAATTTTCAAATCTAGGGAGCTGACCATATGCTCCCTCTCCTTTGAAAGAGATAGTGGCAAACTGCCACCACTTGACATGGAAAGAACTGGAAATGTATAGTAACAAGAAATTATAACTATGAATATGAGTTCATTATGCATATTTCCTAATATAAATGTGTCATCTCTGTGGTAATTGCAAAGCTTTTTTCCCCTAAAGTTACAGAGTAATGAAGCCTATCTTGGAGTAACCAACAGGTCAGGCAGAGACTGAGTGCAATCAAGACAGAAAAACTAGAAAAATAAAATGTATTGCAAAATAGGCGCTATAATCTACTGGAAAGAGTTGCTCCACAATATATGAGCATTACCCGTGATTTTTACTGTGTGAATTGTTAATAAGACATCAGGTTCCAGTGGCAGCAATATTCACTAGGGACTAGATTCACTTCCTAGGTTCAAATGAACAGCATAGTCTTACAGATTTCTAGAAAAAGATATATAACCTTGTCAAAAACACAGCATATTGTGTTTAAATCATGTATTAAAATAAATCCAGAAGTCACAGTAAAAAAAAAAAAATTACCTGTAATAATGAAAGGAAAAATACATATAATTAGTGCACTAAAAAATACACATTGTTTTCCAAAACAACAACAACAAAAAATATGCTAATTAACATTTTTTGTATTAAGCCATTTTAAAAGCATTCTTACATAGAATTCATGGCATTCAAAGCAACTTTCACACCTGATCTGAAAAAGCTCCCTTGGTGTTCAGGAAGGTAAAATTATATTCTTTTTACTCTTTTATAAAGAAGGAGCCAGTGAGCAGAGAGATTATGTGGGTTATCCAAAGTCACAAGGCAGAAAAGTGGCAGACCCAGGAATCAAACCTCTAATGACCAGTGCTGTCACGGAAAGGGGCTGTCAAGCAGACAAGTGGTCTAATGCACACTTTCACCTTCCAACATGTCTAAAACATGCTTGGCGAGGGCAAACAGAGCCCTAACTCATTCTTACAGTTGCAAGGTAATAAGCCTAAAATGAATTAAAAGGCATATCATGCCATGGCCTTGGGAAAAAACATCCTCTCTCATTGCCATTACAGAGAGAGACGAAATCATATCAAAGTAAGCTAGACAGTTAAAAGGGAATAGGAAATAAAAAGGAAGTGGCCAAGCGGTGCTGGTGGCAGCTGTCTGAAAGGGAACATCAGCAGGATCAAATAACAGAACTTTCTTAGTTGATTCTTAAAAGCACAAACTGAAAAAAAAAAAAAGCAGCATATACACACTGTTATGCTGAATCTAAATACACATACACACACATAGAGTTTAGTTTTAGAAGGTATAATGGCGAGCCTCTCACAGGCAGACCAGATTAAGCACCAAAACCAAATGTCTTTGAAGTCAGCGTAGATAGTCACTTACATGGCCTAGTTCGAGATGAGTTGAAAGCTCAAATCTCTTCATGCCTGGTATGGGGCCTGAAATCCCCTCCAGGAAAGCCATTTCTGAGGATTCAGGCTTAAATGCAAACATGTGGCAAAGGAGGGATAATTCTAATCTAGAGTTACCCAGTAATACAATAGTTTAAGGGAATATCTGGGAAAGAATCAGACATTATAAAGAACACCGAAGGGAAAAAGGTGAGGAAGACTTCAAAGGAATTTACTATGCCTAGAAAGAGTGAGCCTTGCCACTGGGAAGCTCAGGAAATTGCTTTGTCAATTTATGAAGCCTGGAGAGCAACCTGCTAGGTGGTATAATAATGAATTTTTACGATCTCAAAAGGTTCCAAAGCAGCATATTAAGTAGTTGGTCTAACCATATGCAGTTGGTTACCTGTCTAAAATCTTTGAGAGATTTTACTCCGCTTCACCCCTCTCCTCCACCTTCACACCCCCTTGGCAAAGCCTTACACATCTGGAGCCTGCCTACCTGCCAGACTTCATCTCCTACCTTTCGCCCCTCCACAATACCCCTCCCCTACATACATAAGAAAAGTGAAAGTGTTAGTCACTCAGTCATGTCCGACTCTTTACAACCCATGAACTGTAGCATGCCAGGCTCCTGTCCATGGGATTCTCCAGGCTACACAATGTCTATCCACTCCAGTACTTTGGAAAGCCATTCCCTTCTCCAGGGGATCTACGCAACCCAGAGATTGAACCCAGGTTTCTTGCATTGCAGGCAGAATTTTTAGTGTCTGAGACATCACTTTGCTTACAAAGCGATACAGGCAAAACTATGGTTTTTCCAGTAGTCATGTACAGATGTGAGCTGAGCACCAAAGAATTGATGCTTTCAAACAGTGTTGGAGAAGACTCTTCAGAGTCCCTTGGAATGCAAGCAGTCAATCCTAAAGGAAATCAACCCTGACTATTCATTGTAAGGACTGACGCTGAAGCTGAAGCTAAAGCTCCAATACTTTGGCCACCTAATTCAAAGTGCCAACTAATTGGAAAGGACCCTGATGCTAGGAAAGATCGAGGGCAGGAGGAGAAGGAGATGACAAAGGATGAGATGGTTTGATAGCATCACCAACTCAATGGACATGAGTTTGAGCAAACTCCAGGAGATAGTGAAGGACAGGGAAGCCAGGCATGCTGCAGTCCATGAGGTCACAAAACATTGGACACGTCTTAGCAACTGAACAACAACAACACATATATACGCCATATTCCAGCTGCACTAAATTTTGTGAAAATAGCATATTTTCTTATCTCTAGAATCTTTCATCCACAGTTCCTTCTGTATGGAATTGATGCCCAAAAAACACACATTTGGCAACTCAAACTGATTGTTAGAGACTCAGCTCAGAGCGTTCCTCCTGGAAGCCTCACCCAGGCCAGATAACATGACCCTTTTATATGTTCCAAGTACACCATATACATACAGACCCCAGTTAGAACTTTATTACACAAGATACTTCAGAAAAGTGAGCAAAAACAATTACAGAACAGATACACTCTAATCACTATACAAACTAACTTACATAGCTAAAAACACACAAAAAGAACCCAAAAGGTGTTTCAAAGAAAAGCAATACAGCATCCCATAATTCAGAAAATCAAAGTAAAAGAGTTCAGTGTTAAAAGCATAATCAAATCTCTTGCAAAGGATCTGCATACAAGTAAGTTTCTCCTTTTGTTATTAGTATATTCCCAGAGCTCATACTGGCCCCAGTGACAATAGAAAGAAAAATGCAACATGAAACTTAAACTTTGAAAAACATAAGGTTTTGTGCACCTATTGTGCAAAATTTTTCTTCCCTAGAATTGTATATTTAGCCCACTAGTTCCTCAAATTGATGCTTTTGAACTGTTATGCATGGATGTGAGAGTTGGACTGTGAAGAAAGCTGAGCGCCAAAGAATTGATGCTCTTGAACTGTGGTCTTGGAAAAGACTGTTGAGAGTCCCTTGGACTACAAGGAGATCCAACCAGTTCTTCTTAAAGGAGATCAGTCCTAGGTGTTTACTGGAAGGATTGATGTTGAAGCTGAAACTCCAATACTTTGGCCCCCTGATGCGAAGAGCTGATTCATTGGAAAAGACCCTGATGCTGGGAAAGATTGAGGGCAGGAGGAGAAGGGGACGACAGAGGATGAGATGGTTGAATGGCATCACCGACTCGATGGACATGGGTTTGGGTGGACTCTGGGAGTTGGTGATGGACAGGGAGGCCTGGTGAGCTCCGCTTCATAGGGTCGCAAAGAGTCGGACACAACTGAGCAACTGAACAGAACTGAACTGAGTTCCTCAAAAAAATAAAGAAAGCGATTATTGTGACCTTCGGAGAAGGCAATAGCACCCCACTCCAGTACTCTTGCCAGGAAAATCCCATGGACGGAGGAGCCTGGTAAGCTGTAGTTCATGGGGTCGCTAAGAGTCGGACAGGACTGAGCGACTTCACTTTCACTTTTCACTTTCATGCATTGGAGAAGGAAATGGCAACCCACTCCAGTGTTCTTGCCTGGAGAATCCCAGGGACAGGGGAGTCTGGTGGGCTGCTGTCTATGGGATCGCATAGAGTCGGACATGACTGAAGTGACTTAGCAGCAGTAGCAGTATTGTGACCTTTAAATGAAATTATCGGCCTGAAGCTGGACTTCTCACTTGAAAATAAATACACCAATAGAGACAAGAACAAACAGTAATTCACATTAAAAATAATTAGCTAGAACAGCTGGGTTATCAAAATGACCCTTTCTTCAGGAATGAATCTGAGAAAATGTAAAATATTGTAAATTGCTTAATTATACTTTTGGTTCTCTAAATAGTTGTGTATTCTTTTACTTCAACTTATTATTCTTCATGATGGTAGTCTGTTTTTTCTATACTTTGTAGAACACCCTATGTACCTAGGAAAAGGCTGTTACCCGGAAATTAGTGATTAATGATCACTCATTCATTATAACTGATTCTGATTATACAGAATGACACAGAGAAGGAAAGTACAATGACCTGATTTTTATTTCTGACTCTGAATTTTACCATGCACAGTCATTTGATTTAACTAGAATTCTAGCTAACCTATTTTTGAAGTATAGAAAGGATAGATGAATTGCAACCAACAACTGAAATAAAGTATATCAGGTAAAAGTGTAAGAAGACTCATTTTTACTGATGGTTGCCACATTTGAAATATACATGTCTATGAGGGGGACTCTTTTTAGAAGTATCAGTACACTCTTCTACCTGTTGTGGATTCATTTTGATATTTGGCAAAACTAATACAATTATGTAAAGTTTAAAAATAAAATTAAATTTAAAAAAAAAAGAAAAAATATATATATATTTCCTCTTGACTGATAGTAAATGGCACTGCCAATATACATGAGAAACAAAAGTTCCCAAAATTTTGTTATGAAGGATGAAGAGATTTAGCTACTGGATGACCTTTACTCACTGGAAGCTCTGAATATCTCTGCTTTTCAAGTAGTTTTCTATATCTAGAGACACCATCCAAGTTGGAATTAATAGCCTGAACTTAGGCATGATTTAATCAAAATGTCCTTGGTGCCTAGTCCAGCATTTCAATTTAAGAATTGAAATCCAGTTTCTGCATTTTAAAAAATAAAATCTGTTCTCTACAGAATATTTTTACAAAACATCTTGGCACCTGCAATGTTGAAAATAGATCCGGTCCTATTTAAGAGAAAGTAACAGCAAATCAGGGATTTGTACAATGGCAATAAAATTCAGTTAAGTGTGGGTGTGCCAGGTTTTAGTCTAGAGACAGGGGTTTTTATAGCACATTATAAACTCCTGAAACGGGAGGTTATTAGAGGATCAGTCCCCTAACTATGTGGTTCTAGCAGGCTCTGCTCTGTTGCACTCTTTATTCTCCTGCTGGGAGCTCTGTCTTCTGAGGTGCAGAGCACATCCATCAGCCTTTTTCAGCTGTTAAGGTACTTCGTTTATTCTAGTGTTCCCTTCATCTTATTCCCCTGCCTCTGTCCCCATGGACCTCAGAGATCTACAGTTCTCTTTGGCCTCTTAACAGGCATAATGGATCACCAGCTGAACCATCATCACACAGCCCTTCTTGCAGGAAATTATTCCTCTCCTGCTTCAAATGTTCCTTCCTTTCACTTGGTGAATCCCTTTGCTGCTGTTCTTACTGTGTAGTTGCCTATATGCAAAGACATAAAACTTGGTCAAAAGTGCTCACTTTCCTTTTGAAATTCTCTCAAGTATTAAAGGTCCTTCGATCTTTGCCAACAGAAAAAGTATATATATATAATGTGAAAATACTTGCTAAAGAAAAGTAAGTGCTAATATCATTCCATCTCTATTATTTTTCCCCTAACAGATTATTATTCAACTATTTGAAAATTGAGCTCTATTGTATTGCTATTAGAGCCCTCTCATATTGAAAAGCACTTCCCTAAATACAATGTTCTGTTTTAGTAAACAAGAAAGCTACTAAATTTTATGAACAATTAGAAAGGGTAGCAAAATTCACAAAAAACAGGTATTCTCAAAACCCTTGAGATTGTTCATCATCTTTCTATTCTAATGTCTGTTTCTGCCCCACACTATTTTTATTAATGAACAATGTGCTGTATGGACTAATACCTCCTGGAAAATCATCAGAACAATTGACCCTTGAACAATCTGGGGTTTAAGGGGGCTGACTCTGTTTGCAATAAAAAATCCATGTATGGTCTTCTCTATCCCCTCTTCCTCCATATGCTGTCTAGTATTCATGGATTCAACCAACAGTGCAACATGTAGTACTGTAGAATTTACTACTGAAAGGAAATCTTAGTACAAAAGAACCCTTGTAGTTCAAACCTGGGTTTTCAGTGGTCAACTGCATGTGCTAGTAGAAACACCACTAGGTTGCCGGCTAGAAGACATGAACTCCAGTCTCAGTGCTTAGTCACCCAGTCATGTCCGACTCTTTGTGACCCCATGAACAGCAGCCCACCAGGCTCCTCTGTTCATGGGATTCTCCAGGCAAGAATACTGGAGTGGGTTGCCATTTCCTTCTCCACGAGTCTCAGATCTATGCTGATTAATCAGTTGGCTTTGTGTAAGTCACTTAAATTCTTGGGGCCTCAGTTTCCTCATCGATATTAACAGCAAGTTAGAGTAGATCACTGTGATTCTTTTGAAGTCTAGTGCTCTAGCTGGAAATTTAGACTAGCTTCTAGTTTTTTCATTGTTCAACTCTTATCCATTCTTTGGGCTTCCCAGGCAGTTCAGTTCAGTTCAGTAGCTCAGTCGTGTCCAACTCTTTGCAACCCCATGAACCACAGCACACCAGTCCTCGTTGTCCATCACCAACTCCCAGAGTCCACCCAAACCCAAGTCCATTGAGTCAGTGATGCCATCCAACCATCTCATCCTCTGTCATCCCCTTCTCCTCCTGCCCTCAATCTTTCCCAGCATTAGGGTGGTAAAGACCGCACCTGCCAATACAGGAGATGTAAGAGGTACATTTGATCCCTATGTCAGGAAGATCTCCTGGAGAAGGAAATGGAAACTCACTCACTTTATTACCCTCTTTCACACACACACAATTATATTAGAAAAATCATGTACATGAAAATAGTCCTTACATGTTGTTTACAGATAACTTTGTATCTTTTACTTCATTTTTCAAAATAGAAATAGTTTGTTTTTTATTATACTTATCAATGTTTATCATAAGATAACTAGAAAATGTAGAAAAGGATAAAGGAAAACTAAAAGTGGGCATCACTGGCAGCAGTGTGGGGAAGAGTCTGTCTGCTAGTGCAGGAGACAGAGGTTTGATCCCGGGTCTGGGAGGATCCCACATGCCACAGAGCAACTGAGCCCATGCACCACAACTCCTGAGCCTGTGCTATGAAGCCCACACGCCTAGAGCTTACGCTCCACAACAAAAGACACAGCAATGAGAAGCCCATGCACTGCAACTAGGGAGTAGCCCCCACTTGCCGCAATTAGAGAAACCTGTACAGTAAGGAAGATCCAGCACAGCCAAAACTAAACTTAAAATAATTTTTAAAAAAGAAAAGACAAATAAAGGTCATTCAAGATGCTACTAGTCAGATAAAATTGCCATTTACACTTTAGAGCATAATCTTCCCAATTTTTTCTAAATGAATTTTTTTTCTTACAAATATTAGATGTTATTCATATTATTTTATAGCTGATTATTCAACTAAATATACAAATATTATATTGAACTAAATATGAATATTCATAGTATTCTATACCCTGATTTTTCAATTAAAAATATATCACAGATCTCTTTTGATATCAATAGATAGATAGATATCTGCCTTCTCATGGATAAGTAGTATTCCACTTTATAAATGTACATGAAATATTTAACATCCCCAGTTTATGAATATGTAGTATTATCCTATTTTTTTCTATTAAAAGTAATACTGCAATCTTCATCCCTGTGTGATGTATGTGTTTGTTGAACTATTTGATGATGAAAAATTGCTGGAAGTGGAATTTTTTAGTCAAAGGGCATTTTAAAGAATTTTGGTATATAATACCAAATAACTCTCCAGAAAAAGTAATCCAATTTGGAACCCAACCAGAATGGTATAAAGTAAACTCCCACACACATACATAGACATACACCCTGGTTTACTTTCAGTTTGGTTCAGTTCAGTTCAGCCGCTCAGTCGTGTCTGACTATTTGTGACCCCATGAATCGCAGCACACCAGGCCTCCCTGTCCATCACCAACTCCCGGAGTTCACCCAGACTCCATCGAATCAGTGATGCCATCCAGCCATCTCATCCTCTGTTGTCCCCTTCTCCTCATGCCCCCAATCCCTCCCAGCATCAGAGTCTTTTCCAATGAGTCAACTCTTCGCATGAGGTGGCCAAAGTACTGAAGTTTCAGCTTCAACATCATTCCCTCCAAAGAAATCCCAGGGCTGATCTCCTTCAGAATGGACTAGTTGGATCTCCTTGCAGTCCAAGGGACTCTCAAGAGTCTTCTCCAATACCACACTTCAAAAGCATCAATTCTTCAGCACTCAGCCTTCTTCACAGTCCAACTCTCACATCCATACATGACCACTG
>NW_011494903.1:10797165-10809080 GCF_000754665.1 Bison bison bison | reverse complement strand
GATGCCATGATCTTCATTTTCTGAATGTTGAGCTTTAAGCCAACTTTTTCACTCTCCACTTTCACTTTCATCAAGAGGCTTTTGAGTTCCTCTTCACTTTCTGCCATAAGGGTGGTGTCATCTGCATATCTGAGGTTATTGATATTTCTCCTGGCAATCTTGATTCCAGCTTGTGCTTCTTCCAGTCCAGCGTTTCTCATGATGTACTCTGCATATAAGTTAAATAAGCAGGGTAACAACATACAGCCTTGACGAACTCCTTTTCCTATTTGGAACCAGTCTGTTGTTCCATGTCCAGTTCTAACTGTTGCTTCCTGACCTGCATACAAATTTCTCAAGAGGCAGATCAGGTGGTCTGGTATTCCCATCTCTTTCAGAATTTCCCACAGTTTATTGTGATCCACACAGTCAAAGGCTTTGGCATAGTCAATAAAGCAGAAATAGATGTTTTTCTGGAACTCTCTTGTTTTTGCCATGATCCAGCAGATGTTGGCAATTTGATCTCTGGTTCCTCTGCCTTTTCTAAAACCAGCTTGAACATCAAGGAAGTTCACGGTTCACATATTGCTGAAGCCTGGCTTGGAGAATTTTGAGCATTACTTAACCAGCCATTTTCATGTCTTCCGTAAATTTTTTCTTTACATACTAAAAATATTAGCCTTCTTATTTCTTGTATTTTGTGAGTATTTTTCAAGATAACTATTTGTCTGTATCATTATAGCTGTGGAGAAATTTTTATGTACTCAATTTTGCAATAGTTCTATCTGCCTGGATTTGGAGCCCTACTTAGATATGTTTCACATAGATCAAGATTATAAAAATAGTAGTTAATACCTTTGGAATTCAATTAGTGTGAAGTATAATTTTTTAAATCAGTCAGTAGATTTTCCCAACAAATTTATCATCTCTCTTTTCTTCCACTGTATTAAAATTCCACTATTATCACAAACTGAAGTAATATGCTTCTTTGGATCTATTTCTGAAGCTACTAGTGTTTTGTGTTAGTCTGTACAGCCCTATACCTATACCACACTCTCAACTAATGCTATTCATTTTGCAAGATTCTTTTAGCTTCTCTGAACCTCAGATCTTCATCTACAAGATGGAGCTAATAAAACCTATATGAAGTAGGCATCTGACATGCTCTTTGGCCATCCATCACTAGAAAACTGTCCCTAAACTTGGAGAACTCCTCACCTAAAAATTCTTGTGAGAGGCACTGCCATTCTATAGACAACTAATAACACCAGTCACTCTTCCACTGTCTTCTGAAGCAAAGCTCAGTCAAGAGCCGGATTCTACTGATGACCAAAGTTCAGTCAAGAGCCGGATTCTACTGATGACCAAAGTTCAGTCAAGAGCCGGATTCTACTGATGACCAAAGCTCAGTCAAAAGCCGGATTCTACTGGTGGCAGGCACACAACTGAGTTTTTTGAATCGGTAGCTGAAACAAGGAAAAGGGTCCATGAGGAAGAATCTCTGGCTGTGAAGGCAACTTCCACACTTGATGGAGTAGCAGCAGCAGTAGTGTCTATATGATAAACCCAGGGTAAGGAGCAGTGGTATCCTCCTTGTAGCACACTTTCCAGGTATCCCAGGGACTCCAGAAGGCTCTCAATATCCTTTCCTGCTTAAGCGAAGTAAAGTTGGTTTCTGTAGTTTGCAACTGAAAATCCTACCATACACAACCAACCCTGGCTGTTTGAGCAACGAAATGAGAAAAGGCCTGCATTCTTATTTCAGCATTTTCTCTTTCTTTTTGACTCCCCTTTCTACCCCCTGATCTGTCCACCAAAAAGGCAACTGAAAATGAACTGCATCAATGAGCTTCCTTCTCTTCTGGTTTCCAGTTGAGTTCGGCCAATAAAAAGCCTCAGCATGAGGTGTGATGGAGAAAGGAGAGTTGGGTGAAAGTATTCACACATTCCCCTAGTTCTTTCTCTAAAAGCTTACTGTTCACTAACTGTTTCCCTCTATTGATCTGGAACTCCTGACAGTCAGTCCTCTGATTTCTATTTTCCCCACAGATCTGAGAGTCATGAAAGTATTCTAATTCTACTCCTACTATCCCTGAGGTAACATAATTCCTTACAGCTTTTCTACATAATATCCACACGTTTTTTAATTGTCCTACCATTGATTCCTTCCCAAATTTTCAGTTTTAGTACACTTTCTGCTTCTTGCCTAGGTCCTAATATACAAGCAAAAGCTCCTACTACAGTGCCTGGATTAAAAGAGAAACTTTCCATGAGTGAAAATACCAACTGTTTTCCTTTTTTCTAATTCCATTAGTGTGATAATGCAAGGGAGGCAAGAAGGAAATTAAGAGTTAGTTTTATGAAGGTCTGCAGCCCTCTGGTGTTTTCAAACAAAGGTTAGTGGAGTCTTCTGTCTCCTAAGACTGAGTAGAAAATCTAGAAGCATGAACCTCAAGTAGAAATTTGCCCAGCTCATCATCCTCAGTAGACATTCAACCAAAATTTCTCAAACTTTGGCTCATGCCCATTTAGGTCCATCAAAGGTGTCAGAGTATATATGCATACATACAAATACTACCACTGCCTTCAGCCACAGCCACAGCCACCCTCAAATTTAACAGGTATCTATTCTACCTCTAAGAACTTCCTTTTCCCCCATTTTACTCACTGATGTCAGGTCTGGTTTTGAATGGATCATAGTACTGTATCAAACTGTGTGGAAAATTCTTCAAACTCTTTAGAGCAGCAAAAACATCCCTTCAACTATTCTTTCCATGTCCATATAATAAATGATAGTAGATACTACTTAACTGTCCAGTTTTTGTATCAATATATAAGTGTGAAGTGCAATTAGCCATTGAAATAAAATTGGTAATGAATACTAATTACTTCATTCTATGAATACTGGGGTAATGTATTCCAGGACTTTCCTCATTACTTTGAGAAATTGAGAGGTGGCTATATAGCGATCTACAGAAATTCGGAAAACTACTTAAAGCATCAGACATTAGCTGCAGTTCTGTATAATTGGATCTGTTCTGCACCCCTTGCATATAAGTTTCCTTGATGCAGAGCCCTGAATGCATAAAGAAAGGAGAATGCAGAGGGAAGAGCAGCTTCAATCTGCTTTGCTGTCATTTGGATCTTTCGAGTTCTGAATTCTTTTGGCAGCTCTAATATAACAAGAGCTTTTCCTTCAGTGACTTTAAAATCCCCGTTTGGAATGCTTTTTCTCACACATTTATGTGAACATTGCCAATGGCTATTTTTCTTAAAATTAATTCTCACCCTAGATAATGATTTACAGAAATTTACTGAAGTGCTAATAGTCAATACTAGGAACTGTAAAAGATATCTTTGCCATAGAAGAAAAGTGCTTTATGTACTCATAAGTTCAAAAATCAACAGTTTCTGAAATAAATATTGAAAAATGTCACTCCTTATAATTTATTATATTTTATGTTATTATCAATAATTCCTATCAACAAAAGCAAACAAAAGCAAAATGAAATCACATTATAAAGACAGAAAAATTTTTATGTAAAGAGGATGCTGATTGTTGGGAATACAGAGAAAACAGAAAAGTTGTTTTTCTATCAGGCCTACACCTGAAGTAAAACTAGATTCTGTTTTCAGCTTTGCAACTGACACTATAAAAAGTCACTTGACTTCTCTTGATTTCTGTCATCTGCAAATCAGTAAGTCAGCCTAAATTATCTCAAGGACTCCTCCCTACACCAATTTTTTGGTGATTTCCCATAAATATCCCATAAATTTCACCAATAGGAAATCAAACTACATCAAATCTAACCCCTCCCATTCTTTAGCAGTAGGAATTTCTTTTAGAACTCCCTTTACTTGAAGAATTACTTTAACTTTTTAAGATAATAAATAACACTTTAAATTGAAAGTCTTAGATATAAATCACAGTTGGCATCAGGTAATGCGAGTTTTGCTTTTGTGCCAAGAGTATCTGTGGTGGCAGAAGCAGAGGACACTTCTTAATAGGTAGCAGCTTCCTGGTGATGTGCAGTCCCCAGCAGGGATAGTCTGGACAAATCACATTCTAAGCAGAAGATGTGAAACTGGAGGTTTTGCCATTTCTCTCTGGTACTGCAAAATCCATGCAGATCCTCACAGAAGGGCTGAGGCAGGAGGCATGTGCCCTGACCAGAGTCCCACCTCCCATTATTTAAGTCTGGAATGTCCCAGGCTGTAGATGAGAAACTGCAGAGAATGTAATGTGTACCCCATTTGCAATCCGAGATACCAGCACAACTCACTACTTGCTCAGGTCTTCAGGATTGTCAAACAATGAGTAACACGATATGGAGCCATATTCTGTCCTATTCTAGTCCATTTATTTCTGATGAGTTCAGGACAAGTGGACTGAACACAGGAAGGTCAGCCAGCACTGTGGCATGGTGAGAGGGATGAGGGAGTTGAACTTCAGCTCCCAACACTAGTTAATGGAAATAACAGAATCAGACAAAACTGGTAACAGTTTGCAAGGAGTGACCTCACTACAAACTAATGTATACATACGTTTCCATTCCTTTCATTTTCAACTACGGCTGCTGCTGCTGCTAAGTCACAGCAGTTGTGTCCGACTCTGTGCGACCCCATAGACGGCAGCCCAACAGGCTCCTCTGTCCCTGGGATTCTCCAGGCAAGAACACTGGAGTGGGTTGCCATTTCCTTCTCCAATGCATGAAAGCGAAAAGTGAAAGTGAAGTCGCTCAGTTGTGTCCGACTCTTCACGACCCCATGGACTGCAGCTTACCAGGCTCCTCTGCCCATGGGAGTTTCCAGGCAAGAGTACTGGAGTGGGATGCTATGGACAAATACTGTGAATTAATCTGCTGTTTTTAGAACCTAAAATAACCATTAATTTCTGTCCTCTCTCTCCTTCCTTCTTTTTCTCTCTCCCCCTTTTTTCCTACCTCCTTATTTTTCTTTTCTCTCCCTAAAAACAGAAAACCACACTGGCAGGAACAGCAGTGGAAACGCAAGGAAAATCTGCTCCAGAATAAATTGGTTGTGCTGAAACATTTGTAATTAAGCATGATAACCAATTACAGAAATACCTGGGGTAGTTTCAGTGATTCTCTCTCCCATATCAGAGGTCTCCTAATCAATTTGAAATAACCAGACGCTCCTATAGAAAATAAGCAAGATCACAGCGCTTGCTAATGAGTCTCAAAAATGGATTTCACTGCATGAAAATGTTCATTGTCAGGAGAGAGACTGTTTTCAGAATCTCGCGGGTCATTTTCATTTGCATTTGATTGGAGAAAACTCCTTTTTTCTTTTCTCCTTCCTCACATCCTTTAAAACACTATCAATTTTTTCTACTGATTTAATATTTTTGTATCAGTATGTTGTACCAAGTCCTAAAAATACACCAAAATAAATCCTTTTGTGCTGAAGTAGCTAGTATCCACTTCAATTATTGCTTAATTTCACTGTTTTGAATGAGTTTTCTTGAATTTAAATTTGCAGATGTATGACATTGAGGGAAATTGTTTGACATGAGTTGCAATCATGAACTCTGAAAGTGACACAAAGCCGCACGGTGTATCATGTACAGCAGTGTTTCAGCAGATCTCAACTATAGTGGGAAAGCATTTTGAAGGTCACTATTCAAACACACAGGTAGACCTTTAAGAACAGGTGACAGTACATCACAAGTCTGATGAGTATCTGACTTTTCACAGGAAAGAAACAGGGGCAGAAAAGGCAGATACCTGAAGAGGAGAGAAGATGATACTTCTGATTTCTTAAAAGCATCCTTACTTAAGACATGTGCAGCTTTGCACTGGTCATCATATGTGACCCATTCACTAGTAATTCATTCATTTCTTAGTAAGTTTATGGTATAAATTTGCTTCCCCAGAACATATTATAAGGCGCTCAGTATGTCCTTTTCTCTCTCCTCTCTCTTCTGTCCTATCCTGTTCTATCATACACTGCACGCTCTCTGTTTCCTCACTTCTTTCTTTCCTCTTAGGTGTTCTAGCTTCCTGGGTATTTGCAAAGCCTGCAGGACAGAACATACTCAATCCTCTCACATCTCACTCAGGACCACAAGAAGCAGAAGATACGCGCTCCCACACAAAGCCTGCAGAACAGAACATACTCAATCCTCTCACATCTCACTCAGGACCACAAGAAGCAGAAGATACGCGCTCCCACACAAAGCCTGCAGAACAGAACATACTCAATCCTCTCACATCTCACTCAGGACCACAAGAAGCAGAAGATACGCGCTCCCACACAAAGCCTGCAGAACAGAACATACTCAATCCTCTCACATCTCACTCAGGACCACAAGAAGCAGAAGATACGCGCTCCCACACAAAGCCTGCAGAACAGAACATACTCAATCCTCTCACATCTCACTCAGGACCACAAGAAGCAGAAGATACGCGCTCCCACACATGCACAGCTTGGTCATTTCACAGCACTCCTAACCATGCTGTTTCCATGTCATTCTTAAGAGAAAAAATTGCCACACTCATGAATAAATATTCTACTCAGAGACACACGCATGTGTTTGCCATATAGTTTGTCCTCCAAATTTTTTAATTCTAGAATAAAAGAAATCTTTATCGCAACTAGGATCACAACTCCTCTTGCTTATGTTCTTTAACTTGACAAAATAATTACATTTTTCCAGATTAGGTAGAAAACTACTCTTCAGACTCATTACCAAAAAGAAAAGAAAAGGATTTAAGACCCTTTGACATTCTCTAATACATTTCAGTTTGTATCTCTCTGAAAATAAAGAATCCAGAAGTGCACACAAGACTTTGGATGGGGTCTGACCATTGCCAGTGTGGCAACCTTCACCTCCATCCTTCTTTTCTCCAAATAAGTCTATGACTCCATTGGCTTGTATGACTCCTAATCACTGATGATCCTTTCTAAGAATCTTCTACCTGCAGATGCTCAACATGTATAGGTTTTGTTGTTGCTGTTGGAGATAAAAAGTTTTTACTTTTAACTCCATTAAAGCCGACTCATTGGAAAAGACCCTGATACTGGGAAAGATTGAGGGCATGGGGAGAAGGGGGCAACAGAAGATGTGATGGTTGGATGGCATCACTGACTCATTGGACATGAATTTGAGCAAACTCTGGGAGATAGTGAAGGCCAGGGAAGCCTGGCATGCTGCAGTCCATGGAGCCCCAAAAAGTTGTACACAACTTAGCAACTGAACAACAAATTTCATCCTGTTAGAAGAAGCCTGTCAAAATATTTTCAGGTTTTGATTCTGTCATCTAGTATATTAGCTAGCCATCTCAGCCTTGAGTTGTTTACAAATCTGATAAGCATAAGTTTTATGTATTCACAGACAGCATTGACATATGAATTTAATAAGATATGGCTAAAAGCAGAGCTCAGCAGCCCAGTATGAGAACCCCCATCAGGGTGACATCCTCTAGTTAATCAGCAGTCATTGAGTAACTCTGTAATTGTTGTTGTTCAGTCACTCACTCATGTCCAACTCTTTGTGCCCAATGGACTGCAACACACCAGGCTTCCCTGTCCACCATCTCCCAGAATTTGCTCAAACTCATGTCCACTGAGTCGGTGATGCCATCCAACTATCTCATAACTCTGTAATAGAGAACAATCTGACTCCAAATTACCTCTGTTTCTTTTACTTTTAACCTCTGAGCTTTGTTGCCTGTGCTTAGTCATGCTGGCTCTGCGTTTTTTGAAAAAGAATATTGTCAATAGCCTGAAATATGCAGGATAGCCTATTCTCAGGGCTCTGACCTTAAAGAGTCCATTCATACAGAAATAAAAAGTTGCAGAACAGAGAATAACATGTTTTGTTGGAGGTTTATAGGAACATGATGATCTGGCCCATATAGATAGCTGCAAGAACAAAGGATTCCAGCACCAAGAAGTTTGCAACAACCAACCTTGCCCCTTTCTCATCTTGCATTTCTAAGTGCTTTACTGAAACCTTCCCAGAGTTTGGGGTTTTGGAGCATGAGCCACCCATCTCTTTGCATGGCCCTGCAATAAAATTTTCTCTGCTCCAAACTCCACAATTTTGGTTTGTTTGGCCTCACTGTGTGTTGGGCACACAAACTTGCATTTAGGAACAACTCTGCAAAGCACCATCTAGGTTCCAAAAGGGACACAAAGTGGTCCCTTTTGCTCTTTCTAATGAAGAAGTTGTCAAGGATTTGAGCAGATGTAACAAGAGAAGCATTTGTGAAAGATAAGCCTGAATAAGGTGTACATTAAAACCTGAAGTACCAGAAGTAGTAACTTACAACACTATTAAAATACTTTCAAAGAAAGACTATACTACAATTTTTATTTAAGAAGATAAATTATTATTCATGAATGAGATAATTATATCAATTTATCTTCCCTATTCCTTATAAAATTAAGTAATTCTACTAAGTTTTCAGATGAGATTATGCATGATAGCCTATTCTCAGCAAAGAGATATTACTTTGCTGACAAAGGTCCACTAGTCAAAGTTATGGTTTTTCCAGTAGTCATGTATGGATGTGAGTTGGACTATGAAGAAGGCTGACCGCCAAAAAATTGAGGCTTTTGAACTGTGGTGTTGGAGAAGACTCTTGAGAGTCCCTTGGACTTCAAGGAGATCCAACCAGTCAATCCTAAAGGAAATCAGTCCTGAATATTCATGGAAAGGACTGATGCTGAAGCTGAAGCTCCAATACTTTGGCCACCTGATGCTCTTTGGATGAGACTCATTGGATAAGACCCTAATGCTGGGGAAAATTGAAGGCAGGAGGAGAAGGGGATGACAGAGGATGAGATTGTCACCAACTCAATGGACGTGAGTCTGAGCAAGCTCCAGGAGTTGGTGATGGACAGTGAGGCCTTGTGTGCTGCAGCCCATGTTGTCGCAAAGAGTCGGACATGACTGAGCCATTGAACTGAACTGAACTGAACTCTCTACTAAGTATGTACGGGACTAGAAAACAGGTAAACGGAGGTACAAATGTAACTTTCTTCTTTTTCCCTCCACTCACACAATCTACCATAACATGTGATATGTTATTCTAATAACATACCAGTAGTCAACAGAGGTCCATCTAGTCAAGGCTATGGTTTTTCCAGTAGTCATTTATGGATGTGAGAGTTGGACTATAAAGAAAGCTGGGTGCAGAAGAATTGATGCTTTTGAACTGTGGTGTTGGAGAAGACTCTTGACAGTCCCTTGGACTACAAGGAGATCCAACCAGTCCTTCCTAAAAGAGATCAGTCTTAGGTGTTCATTGGAAGGACTGATGTTGAAGCTGAAACTCCAATACTTTGGCCACTTGATGTAAAGAGCTGACTCATTGGAAAAGACCCCGATGCTGGGAAAGATTGAAGGCAGGAGGAGGAGAAGGGGACAACAGAGGATGAGATGGTTGGATGGCATCACCAACTCAATAGACATGGGTTTGGGTAGACTCTGGCAGTTGGTGATGGACAGGGAGGCCTGGCATGCTGCGGTTCATGGAGTCGCAAAGAGTTGGACATGACTGAGCGACTGAACTGAACTTAACTGAGTCAGGGAATATCCCTCTAGGGAAAAAAAAAAAAAAATGACATTGATATTCTATTGGATCAGACACCAGAAGGATAAAATTTTGCTTAATGAATTAGGATTTTCAAAGGTGGGATTTTGTAATTCAGTAGATCTATAACATCTATAGTGTTGCCTCAAATTCCAGATAGTAAAAAACTCAAGCAGACATACTAATCAAATTGTTCCTTTGTTAAATGTAAGGATTTCTTGTCCCTAAAGTTGACCAATGCTTCCTAAAAACTTCAATGAAAAGACAAAACCAATTTTATGCTCACAACAAATTAAAATTGTGAATTCCTAAGATTCTAAAATGAATTAAAAATAAAAATGATAAATGTTTGGCTAAAAATAGAAACCAAAATGGAAATGAATGAGTATTCCCTTTCCTGTGTTTTGTGTCTCTCTTGGAATCTCCTCTTTTTATGCCTTGCCCTAGGCTAATTTGTCTGGAGCAAAGTTCACTTAGAATATGCACAAAAGAACACAGAGTGTCATCACCAAGCAGGAAGCTTCTGAATACATTCACTATGTCCATAAAATCAAAGGCACTGGAATGTCTGTCCAAGCAAATTGTAGCTTTCACTTCCTGGGGAATACATTCAGAAGAAATGAGGGGGGGGTGGCGGGGGGAACAAGGGAAGGTGAGACTTGTAGGCTAGCAGGAAAGCTGTAACTCAGACTTGAAAGCTAGCAAGTAAAGCATGCCATTGAGTCACAGAGAATTCAGAGACAAGCTTGTTATTACCAAAGTCAGTCACAGACTATTCACTGCTTATCCCCAGCCAACTTCTCTCTTCTTATGTTGCTTTTATAAAACTGGTTGACTTAACCTCTCTAAATACTAAGAACATCAGCACTTAAACCAGAGTAACAAGTCCTTTTCTGTTGCCCTAACTTACCACAAGATATTTAAACAAAGACTAAATAAATCTGTTTAAAAAAACATTTTTTAATTATTTGACTCTTTTTTCTTTAGTTTCATGAAGTTGTCATTCATCTCAGGAAGGCACTTTGAAATTTAGTCTAATGTTTTTCACTTTAATGGACTAATTTGATAAGCATCATTAAGGCCAAAAAAATTAATATAATCCAATCAAATAATTCTATGGATAGCTACTAAATGTCAAAACATTGCAAAATAGCTTAATGTGATGGGGGAAAACCAGAAGAATCATATATTAATCTCCTAGACTTTATTGAATTTTTCCTGAAATAATACACTATTAAAGAATTTTTAAAGAAGTATATAATATTAATCCCCAAATCTTTTGTTTCCTCTGAATATAATGAATAAATAATCATTTTCTTTTAATGAGATTCTGTTTTTATTTACACAATTCATAGTTAATTTGAATACTATTATCCTAGTCCATCTTTCACAAATAAGTTCTAGTTAAGAAACATTTTTTAAAGAGCCTTCTATCGTACTAAGTAACTTCCTGGGCTCTAGGATTAGAAATACAAAGGCAAAGATCAAAATTTTTATCTTAAAGAAATTCTGTTTTCCAGGGAAAACAGATACATAGACAGAGAGCAACTATTCAATATGACTTATGAACAATGTAAGTAATACTGAAGTAATACAAAATAAGGTATAATGACCCCAGATAATGATCACAGCAAAGGTATAGTGGCACTTTTATAGACTTCATTTTGAAAATTCAGAATACGGCCTTGACCATTGCTGGGCATGATGCATCACCCCTAAGATTTCTTGTGGTTAAGTCATTCAGTCATGTCTGACTATTTTCAACCCTATGGACTGCAACACGCCAGGCTTCCTTGTCCTTCACTATCTCCCAGAGACTGCCCAAATTTATGTCCTTTGAGTTGGCTAAGCCATCCAACCATCAAATCCTCTGTCATCCCCTTCTCCTCCTGCCTTCAATCTTTCCCAGTATCAGAGTCTTTCCTAGTGAGTGAGCTCTTCACATCAGGTAGCCAAAGTATTGGAGCTTCAGCTTCAGCACCAGTACTTAAAATGAATCCCCAAGAAAAAGAAATGCAAAAAGGCAAAATGGTTGTCTGATGAGGCCTTATAAATAGCTGAGAAAAGAAGAGAAGCAAAAGACAAAGTAGAGAAGGAAAGCTATGCACATCTGAATGCAGAGCTCCAAAGAACAGCAAGGAGATATAAGAAAGCCTTTCTCAGCAATCAATGCAAAGAAAAAGAGGAAAACAATAGAATGGAAAGACTAGAGATCTCTTCAAGAAAATTAGAGATACCAAGGGAACATTTCATGCAAAGATGGGCACAGTGAAGAACAGAAATGGTATGGACCTAACAGATATTAAGATATTAAGAAAGGTGGCAAGAATACACAGAAGAACTATACAAAAAATATCTTTTTGACCCACATAA
>NW_011494903.1:10796670-10797065 GCF_000754665.1 Bison bison bison | reverse complement strand
AAGTAATGCTCAAAATTTTCCAAGCCAGGCTTCAGCAGTATGTGAACCGTGAACTTCCAGATGTTCAAGCTGGATTTAGACAAGGCAGAGGAACCAGAGATCAAATTGCCAGCATCCACTGGATCACTGAAAAGGCAAGAGAGTTCCAGAAAAAAACATTTACTTCTGCTTTATTGACTACACCAAAGCCTTTGACTCTGTGGATCAAACAAACTGTGAAAAATTCTTAAAGAGATGGGAATACCAGTCTACCTTACCTACCTTCTGAGAAATCTGTATGCAGGTCAAGAAGCAACAGTTAGAGCTGGACATGGAACAACAAACTGGTTCCAAATTGGAAAAGGAGTACATCAAGGTTATATATTGTCACCCTGCTTATTTAACTTATATGTAGA
>NW_011494903.1:10796264-10796570 GCF_000754665.1 Bison bison bison | reverse complement strand
TGCGAAGTCAAGTGGGCCTTAGGAAGCATCACTACAAACAAAGCTAGTGGAGGTGATGGAATTCCAGCTTAGCTATTTCAAATCCTGAAAGATGATGCTGTGAAAGTGCTGTACTCAATATGCCAGCAAATCTGGAAAACTCAACAGTGGCCCACAGGACTAGAAAAGGTCAGTTTTCATTCCAATCCCAAAGAAAGGCAATGCCAGAGAATGTTCAAACTACCATACAATTGCACTCCTCTCACATGCTAGCAAAGTAATGCTCAAAATTTTCCAAGCCAGGCTTCAGCAGTATGTGAACCGTGA
>NW_011494903.1:10793549-10796164 GCF_000754665.1 Bison bison bison | reverse complement strand
AGAATCAAGATTGATGGGAGAAATATCAGTAACCTCAGATATGCAGATGACACCACCCTTATGGCAGAAAGCAAAGAAGAACTAAAGAGCCTCTTGATGAAAGTGAAAGAGGAGACTGAAAAAGTTGATTTAAAACTCAACAGTCAGAAAACTAAGATCGTGGCATCCAGTCCCATCACTTCATGGCAAATAGACAGAGAAACAATGGAAACAGTGACAGACTATTTTGGGGGCTCCAAAATCACTGCAGATGGTGACTGCAGTCAGGAGATTAAAAGATGCTTGCTCTTTGGAAGAAAAGCTATGACCAACCTAGACAGCATATTAAAAAACAGAGACATTACTTTGCCAACAAACGTCTGTCCAGTCAATGCTGTTTTTCCAGCAGTCATGTATGGATGTGAGTTGGACTAAAAAAACTGAGCACCGAAGAACTGATGCTTTTGAACTGTGGTGTTGGAGAAGACTCTTGAGAGTTCCTTGGCCTGCAAGAAGATCCAACCAGTCCATCCTAGGACTGATGCTGATGCTGAAACTCCAATACTTTTGCCACCTGGTGTGAATAACTGACCCACTGGAAAAGACCCTGATGCTGGGAAAGATTTAAGGCAGGAGGAGAAGGGTACGACAGAGGATGAGATGGTTGGATGGCATCACTGACACGATGGACATGAGTTTAAGCAAGCTTCGTGAGTTGGTGTGGACAGGGAAGGCTGTCATGCTGCAGTCCAGGGGTTTGCAAAGAGTTGGACATGACTGAGTGACTGAACTGAACTGAACGGAGTTGCCATGAAATTATGGGACAAGATGCCATGATCTTAGGTTTTTGAATGATGAGTTTTAAGCCAGTTTTCACTCTCCTCTTTATCCTTCACCAAGAGGCTTTTTAGTTCCTCTTCAGTTTTTGCCATTAGGGTGGTATCCTGTGCATATCTGAAGTTGTTGATAATTCTCCCAGCAATATTGATCCAGTCTGTGAGTCATCCAGCCCAGCATTTCACATGATGTACTCAGCACAGAAGTTAAAGAAGCAGGGTGACAATATACAGCCTTGATGTACTCCTTTCTCAATTTTGAACCAGTCCATTGTTCCAAGTCTGTCTCTTGGCCAGAAAGCTGAGGCTCACCTGAATGAACTACAGGCCTGTGATAGTGTCACTGATCACTTAAGTCAAATACAAATTATCTAACTGGATGGCTCCCATCATGGGAATAACTGCCCCGAGGGTCCACATAAATAACAAATCAGTTATTTAGGGAGCACCCCTGAGTAACCAAGGCCCTTCTCATTTTGAAAAGATCTTCACAGTCATCTTGATTATATAAGCCACAGGTGGTGTTTTCCTAATCCAGTCCCTCATGTGAAAGTCAGGGTGTTTTGGGGAGAGAGGCAAGCAAATGTTTGGCTTCCTCACAAGCAATGGAGTCCTGGGGCACATGTACTACCTTTGGAAAGAAAGTGTCATTTCCACTTGTTTGACCCTCCCAAGTGACATACTCATTACAGAGAACAAGTTGACTTTGCCTCCAATGTGGTCATCTGGTTGGCTGCTAGGTCTTAGGGGTACCAGATCAGTATTTCCTCTTTGTCTGTGCCACTAACCAAGTGGCATTTTCCTAGGGAAAGGAGGAGGAAAAAACATCAGGAGATATTAACAGGTATTTTACATGAGAGTTTCAGGGTCTGGGGTCATTCTGCTGTTTCTGACGGAGTTTTTAGTAGTGAGAACAGGGAGAAAATTATAGTGAGAGTTATGTAGTAGGGGATGGAAAGCCCTTCCAGTCAACCAAATTTAAGGTGCTTACAACAGTTTTGGAGAACTGAACTGTGGCACCTTCCTTCTTGAGGAAGTTTTCAGGTATGAAGCTCCTCTTTTCTCTGAACTTGCAGGGTATAAGATGTTCCCTCCCTAGATGTCTGGGTTGTCCTGTCTTGACTGCCACAAAGTTGTTATGTCTTCTTAAAGTAACTTGACCTTTTCCCCCATCATCCTTACTCTCAGATCTTTCATCCAGAAATGTGAAGTGTAAGAGAGATAGAATATCATTATAAAACTTACAGAGGCCCCAAATGTCCAACCTTGGCCCACTAAGCCATTGTAGAGGTACTCATGGGGGCCATTATCATTATGTTCTAAAGTCATTATTAGATCACTGTGCTCATTATGCTGTGATCTAACACCATGTCAGTCTCACAAAAGAATCTAGGCTAATGAAGCAGAATCTCATTAGAATCTTCTGGCATTCCTTCTGGTTGGGCTGCCACTCAGAGAATATATGAACCAAATTGGCTTGGAATTACTCTCAAGGGTAAGAAGAGGTGGCCAAAACACACAGATGAACTGTACAAAAAAGATCTTAAGGATCTGGATAACCATGATGGTGTCATCACTAACCTAGAGCCAGATATCCTGGAGTATGAAATCAAGGGGGCCTTAGACAGCACTACAAACAAAGTTAGTGGAGGTGACAGAATTCCAGCTGAGCTATTTCAAATACACATGACAGACTTTCCCAAGAAAGACATCCTCCTGGTGGGGCCAAGGCAGAGTCCATGAAATACTAATTCATCCTGCTGTATCTTGATTAATGCTTTGGGCCAAATGGAAAGTCAA
>NW_011494903.1:10767797-10793449 GCF_000754665.1 Bison bison bison | reverse complement strand
ACATATAAGGAGAAAGCCACCTGGGTTTCTAAACCACATCCTGATAGTTATAGGAAGTGTTCACCTGGAGTAGCTTTAGTCTTATTAACTGAAAGTTTCTATTTCAAACTAATTTTGAAATAATTTTTAATAAATAGATTTTAGTTTTAGAGCAGTATTAGTTCAGTTGCTCAATCAAGTCCGACTCTTTGCAACCCCATAGACTGCAGTATGCCAAACTTTCCTGTCCATCATGAACAGGGAGCTTATTCAAACTCACATCCATTGAGTTAGCTATGCCATCCAACTCATCTCATCCTCTGTTGTCCCCTTCGTCTCCCATCTTCAATTTTTCCCAGCATCAGAGTCTTTTCCAATGGGTCAGCTTTTCGCATCAGATAGCCAAAGTATTGGCGTTTCAGCTTCAGCATCAGTCCTTCCAATGAATATTCAAAACTAATTTCCTTTAGGATGGACTGGTTGGATCTCCTTGCAGTCCAAGGAACTCAAAAGAGTCTTCTCCAACACCACAGTTCTAAAGCATCAATTCTTCCATTCTCAGCTTTGTTTACAGTCCAACGCTCACATCCATACATGACTACTGGAAAAACCATACCTTTGACTAAACGGACTTTGTTGGCAAGGTAATATCTCTGCTTTTTAATATACTGCCTAGGTTGGTTACAACTTTCCTTCCAAGGACCAAGCGTCTTTTAATTTCAGGGCTGCAATCACCATCTGCAGTGATATTGGAGCCCAAACAAATAAAAGTCTGTCACTGTTTCCATTGCTTCTCCATTTATTTTCCATGAAGTGATGGGACCAGATGCCATGAGCTTAGTTTTCTGAATGTTGAACTTTAAGCCAACTTTTTCACTCTCCTCTTTCACTTTCACCAAGAGGCTCTTTAGTTCTTCACTTTATTCCATAAGGGTAGTGTCATCTACATATCTGAGGTTATTGATATTTCTCCTGGAAATCTTGATTCCAGTTAGTGCTTCATCCAGTACAGCATTCCTCATGATATACTCTGCATATAATTTAAATAAGCAGGGTGACAATATACAGCCTTTATGTACTCCTTTCCCTATTTGGAATCAGTCCGCTGCTCCATGTCCAGTTCTAACTGTTGCTTCTTGACCTGCACATAGGTTTCTCAGGAGACAGGTAAGGTGGTGCAGTATTCCCATCTCTTGAAGTATTTTCCACAGTTTGTTGTGATCCACACAATCAAAGGATTTAGCAGTCAATGAAGCAGAGGTGGACTTTTTTTTTGGAATTCTCTTGCTTTTTCTATGATCCACTGGATATTGGCAATTTGGTCTCTAGTTCCTCTGCCTTTTCTAAATGCAGGGTGTACATCTCAAAGTTCTCAGATCAGGTACTGTTGAAGCTTCACTTGAAAGATTTTGAGCATAATCTTGCTAGCATGTGAAATGAGTACAATTGTGCAGTAGTTTGAACATTCTTTGGCATTGCCTTTCTTGGGGACTGGAATAAAAATTGACTTTTTCCACAGCTGAGTTTTCCAAATTTGCTGGCATATTTAGTACAGCATTTTCACAGCATCATCTTTTAGGACTTGAAATAGCTCAGCTGGAATTCCATCATCTCCACTAGCTTTGTTCATAATGATGCCTCCTAAGGCCCACTTGACTTCGCATTCCAGGATGTCTGGCTCTAGGACAGTGATCACACCATCGTGATTATGTGGGTCAAAAAGATATATTTGTATAGTTCTTCTGTGTATTCTTGCCACCTTTTCTAATATCTTCTGCTTCTGTTAGGTCCATACCATTTCTGTTCTTTATTGTGCCCATCTTTGCATGAAATGTTCCCTTGGTATCTCTAATTTTCTTGAAGAGATCTCTAGTCTTTCCATTCTATTGTTTTGTCTATTTCTTTGCAGTGATCACTGAGAAAGGCTTTCTTATGTCTCCTTGCTATTCTTTGGAACTCTGCATTCAGATGGGTATATCTTTCCTTCTCTCCTTTGCCTTTCACTTCTCTTCTTTTCTGAGCTATTTGTAAGGCCTTGTCAGACAACCATTTTGCCTTTCTGCATTTCTTTTTCTTGGGGATGGTATTGATCACTGACTCCTGTACAATATCACAAATCTCTGTCCATAGTTCTTTAGGCACTCTATCAGATCTAATCCCTTAAATCTATTTGTCACCTTCACTGTATAATAGTAAGGGATTTGATTTAGGTCATATCTGAATGGTCTAGTGGTTTTCCCTACTTTCTTCAATTTAAGTCTGAATTTGGCAATAAGGAGTTCATGATCTGAGCCACAGTCAGCTCCCAGTCTTGTTTTTGCTGACTCTATAGACCTTCTCCATCTTTGGCTGCAAAGAATATAATCAATCTGATTTCTGTATTGACCATCTGCCAATGTCCATGTGTAGAGTCTTCTCTTGTGTTGTTGGAAGAGGGTATTTGCTATGACAGTGCGTTCCCTTGGCAAAACTCTATGAGCCTTTGCCCTGCTTCATTCTGTACTCCAAGGCCAAACTTGCCTGTTACTCCAGGTGTTTCTTGACTTCCTACTTTTGCATTCCAGTCCCTTATAATGAAAAGGATATCTTTTGGGGGTGTTAGTTCTAAAAGGTCTTGTAGGTCTTCATAGAACTGTTCAACTTCAGCTTCTTCAGCATTACTGGTTGGGGCATAGACTTGGATTACTGTGATATTGATTGGTTTGCCTTGGAAACGAACAGAGATCATTCTGTCATTTTTCAAATTGCATCCAAGTACTGTATTTTGGACTCTTTTGTTGACTATGATAGCTACTCCATTTCTTCTAAGGGATTCTTGCCCACAGTAGTAGGTATAATGGTCATCTGAGTTAAATTCACACATTCGAGTCCATTTTAGTTCGCTGATTCCTAAAATGCCAATGTTTACTCTTGCCATCTCCTGTTTGACCGCTTTCAATTTGCCTTGCTTCATGGACCTAACATTCCAGGTTCCTATGCAATATTGCTCTCTACACCACCAGACTTTACTTCCATCACCAGTCACTTCCACAACTGTTGAAGTGCTTTGTTGTTTGTGCTTTGGCTCCGTCTGTTCATTCTTCCTGGAGTTAATTCTCCACTGATCTCCAGTAGCATAGTGGGCACCTACTGACCTGGGGAGTTCATCTTTCAGTGTCCTATCTTTTTGCCTTTTCATACTGTTCATGGGGTTCTCAAGGCAAGAATACTGAAGTGGTTTGCCCTTCCCTTCTCCAGTATTAGGTTTATAGAAAAACTGGAGAAGAACAGAGAGTTCCCATATATCTACTCCTCCACCAATTCCCCTCTACATACACTGCTGCTGCTGCTGCTGCTAAGTCGCTTCAGTCGTGTCCAACTCTGTGCAACCCCATAGATAGCAGCCCACAAGGCTCCCCCATCCCTGGGATTCTCCAGGCAAGAACACTGGAGTGGGTTGTCTACATACACAGTTTCCCTTATTATCAACATCTTGCATTATTGTGGTACATTTGTTACTTCCATTAACCTACATTGACTTGTAATCATCACCCAAAGTCCACATTTACATTAGGGATCACTCTTTGTGTGGTACATTCTATGGGTTTTCCCAAATACATAATGTCACACATCCGCCATTAACAGTAACATACAGAATAGTTTTACTGCCCTAAAAAATCTCCTCTTCTCCACCTGTTCATCCCTCTCTGTAACTTACCTCCCTGTCCCAGTTCCTGGAAACCACTGATCTTTCTGTCCCCCTAGCTGTGCCTCTCTTGGAATGTCAAAGAGTTGGAACCATATAGTGTGTGGCCTTTTCAGACCAGCTTTTTTTCACTTAGCAACACGCACTTAAGTTTCCTCTGTGTCTTTTCATGGCTTGATAGCTCATTAATTTTTATCATTGAATAGTATTTCATTACATGGATGTACCATAGTTTGTTTATCCACTTACCTATTGAGAAACATCTTGGCTGCTTACAAGTATTAGCTATTATGAATAAAACTTCAGAGGAGAGAATTTTAAAATAATCTATCTCTACCTCTCCCTTTCTAAGGATCCTAATTTTCTAGAAAAGCCAACCTACTGCAAAACTCTATGGAACTGTACTTTTGCTCTTATATTTTAAGCCATAGTAAGGGAAAAATAGAAACTTTTAACGGTGACCTTACTTTCATAGAATATAAAAATGTATTTTAATTTTAATCTGATACTGACAAACTTGAGTATCTTGAACCAGTTATTTCTAACTGAATTTTATTAGATTGCCTAAGCAATTTCTATTTCCTTTCTTCTCAGAAAATTTATAATCATGTCCCATAAACTGAAAAAAAAATCTGTTTCACATGCCCATGTGCTCACATGTCATATATGCATTTGCAATGCTTCTGCTTGCAAAAGAGGAGTATTTTTCTCTAAAATTCTACCTATGTGTAAAAAATTAATAAAATATGCTTGAATTCCCACACTCAAATTGCCACTCTTCCACAAATTAATTACATTAATGTCTAAGACTGGAATTCAAGCTAACAAGTCTACATAATTAGATTTTCATTTATAACCTATTGACAGCTTCAACTCTGTTTATTCAAGGAAGTTCAACCTAAGGCCTCATTATCCATTATTGATAGCTGTCAATAAGATAACATTATTTTATCTTGTAAGTCTTCCATTGATTTTCTTTAACCCCATGTAAACTCCACTGAAAATACAAGTTTTGAATTAAACTGACAGATTACTTCCTGCCCAATAAACATGCAAACCAAACAAGGGAAGCCTAATTCCCGAGCACGCACCAGAATGTGGATGGTGTGCGTCTTTGCTCTCTAACCTCACCAGGTACACAGCAGCTTCTTTCTTCATGACTACATTCCTCCTCTGAACATCTGAGCCATTTAAGTTTACTTAGCACTGTGCAAACCCCTGTAAGCAGGCATAGGGCTTCCCTCTGCATTAGTGGCTGTCACCCTCAATCCCTTAATAATGAGTGATTTAGCTACTCCTTCATTTGTCACTAGGCCACTCTGCAAGTCATCCCCCTAGCCTGGATCTAACTGCTTCCACAAACTTTATTACATTATATTGTTTTTCATTTAAAATGATGTCTGCATCATTCCACTATTAAACCACATATGAATTATTTTTAATCTCAAGTCCACTCAATGGTATCACTCTAATGTTATTCCAACAATTTTGTACCCCCACCCCATAACCCCCATCTTGGTTTCTAGCCAAAACACTGTCCTACTTCCAAAGCTGACATCAAAGACCTTTTTGCCTAGAATCTGAATTACCACTACTACAGCTCATGAGCTTATTCTCAAAGTGCTTTTAAAAAGGCTAAATTTTACTCCCATGCATAAAATTCTTTTACAAATATCCACTATCGGTCAATGTCTTTTGAAATCTTAGTTTTTACTTTACTTTTGTTAGGTTTACTTTATTTTTGTTAGGTTTTTATGTCTGCTTTTGTCTTCTCTTTTTTTAGAGGAAAGAACAAGAATATTATCGATGTGAGGGTCATTTTTCCTTGCAATTTTTCCTTGCGCAACAGGTTAGCTCTTTCAAGGCCTGTCCTGCACCAGGTGGGAATTACTCTTCATCATTCTCCACCCCTTTCAGGTATTAAGAGTAAGATTGCAGACTAAGGGGGAGGAGGGTACATGCGTTATTTTATTTTATGAAAGTCAAGAGGTGTTAAAGAATTAAGATATTAAAGAATCTTGAAAAACAGATTGGCAAATCAAAAGCAGCACCTCAGGGAAACTGATTTCCATAATTCTTTCTCTCTAGGTTTTATTACCAACTTAGTACTGGACAAATGTCATAATGACCATAAATTGCTTAAAGATTTTATTTATGATTTTACTATACTAAAGCAAAAGTGTTTCTTAGAAAAAAATGACAACAAAAAAGTTGTGATATAAACAGAAGAAAATTTCATATACAAACTGGCAATAAAATATCTCCCACCTGTTTACAATAAACAGGTTCCTAATTTGTGTCCTAATTTATGACATAAATTAGGAACCTGTTTATGGTAAACAAAAAAATTACATTTAAATATAAAAATATAAATGTCTAGTTTGATGTAAACTGCATAAAAGCAAAGAACAAACCTGTTCCAAAAGCCAGTAAGTGATACAAAAGACAGAAAAAGGAATATGAATGAGAAAGAAAAGTGATTTTAAAACGCAATTTGCTACTTTAAAAACTAATTCCTTACTCTAAGAAATCAGATGACACATTTCTATGCTGTGGTATAAAAACATGAGAAAGAAGAACAAGTTTTGCATTTTAGTAATTGAAAATTTTGCTACACTTCTTTGAAGAGGCCACAGATTATCTCCTTGATTCAAACACTAATGTGACAATAGAATTACTAAAACAATTCATAGAAGAAAATGGAGAAAAAAATAAAAAGAAAAGATGCCCCCATTTTAAAAATCTTAAGTAATTAAAACATGAATTTAAAAACCAAACATTTTAAAAATAATTTTTCCAATTGACAATCACTTCACAAAGTTGATACTTAGTGAGAGTTATTTTATGGTAGGCATTATACATTAGCAAAGAAAGGAACCAAAGACAAATAACTTTGAAATTAAACGTTGGTGAAGAAAGTCAAACATTCTTCTAATAGGAGTTGAAAGGTCACTTTCCTTTTACTTATATCTGAGTATGGGGCACTCCTCAAAATCATGTTGGTACTCTGTACACTCACAACTGCCTCCTTAGCCAGGTGTGAACTACTCCTTCGGTGAGCAGGCAAATGATCATTCCTGCTCTGGTCTTATTGGAGAAATGAGGGTTGCCAACGGCACACATCATATGTGGCCATGCAGGTACAAACCTATCTTACTGAAAAACCCAAAATTTCAAGTTCAGACAATGACCCAGGTTCCCATCCTCTTAAAGTTATTCAAGGAAGAAAAAGAGTCCCACCTTGACTTCTCCACCCCACTCATCCTTTCAATGACTTTAAACCTTTAGCTACCTTCAACAACTGGGGACACATAACTCTCAATATTTTCCTAAGGTTATACAAAAACAAACAAATGCACACATGTGCACACACACAGACTCTTAAAGAATTATCCCATTACACACTTTTTCACTCAATAACACAAATATTTTTTTCACGTTAGCAGATATAATTCGATCCAATTCTTTTTAATGTTTATATAGAATCAATCCACTGCAAAGACATGATATACTTATTGTACTGTTTTTTTTATTAATGAACATTCATGGTTATGATGGACAAAATTATATGCTTTTGAACCCACAGCTATAGGTGAGATTCCTCAGAATGTGTCTAGGTTATAGGAAATGTGCATTTGAATTTTTAATAGCTATTACCAAATTGATCTCCAAAATTTTTACAAATTCCTTTTAACACAGTAATGTATGAAAAGATCATTTTCATGCTACAGCATAGCCCTATTCAGCACAACACACATTTCTAATCTTCTTTACATTTTCCAAATTTCTAACAGCCAAAAAGGGTACCTTGTTTCAGTTTTCATTCCTAAAGGAATTATTAGTATTTAAGTTAAACAACTTTGTATATTTATTGGTCTTTTCCAGCTTTTCATCTCTAAATTACCTGTTCATATGTTTTGTCCACTTTACAGTTAAGTGGTTAATATTTTTCCCAGCTATATTAGAAAAACGTTTTAAATACTAGGAATATTTATTACACTTGATAGTACACATATTTTCACATTAGCTGTTTGTATTTTAACTTCAGATTTCCTGTTACTTACAGAATTTAGAATTTTAACATACTCAATCTGCCCATGTGTTCTCTTTATGGATTCTGGTTTTCAAATCATAAGAATCTCACCCCAAACTCATAAACACTTACTTAAAACAATTTAAAATTTTTATATTTAGCTCAGTAGCTTATCTTTTGTGTATGGTGTGAAGGGGAATCCAATTTTGTGTTTGGCATTTGAATATTCAATCACCCAAACACCTTACAGATTTGAAACACCACGCTAAACAAATACTAAGTTCCTACATTTGGGAATGTGTACATGTGGCCACAGTCCAGTTGAATTCTATTAATCTCCTTGTCTAACTTCCTATCTCATCTTCATTATAGTAACTCTTTGTCTCCTTCAATACTACTGCGTGTATCATCATTATTAATTCTCTTGGAATTCTTCTCTATGGACTTTATCAACTTTTTAGATGCTGCCTAGGACTGAATTACATTTTTATATTCACTTAGCAAAGATTTACATGTTTAATTCTTCCCAGCCAGGGAAAATTCTTCCAGACTTCATTTTATATAGGACAAAAATGGTAAAAACTATTCTAATGAGTCCTGAAGGACAAACACTGATGCGAGAACATTTTAAGTCAACTACCTAACACAGTAGGATACAACTATAAAGAAACTATGAAGTTAATTCCATGAATCTTTCAAAGAGTCTAGACTTCACTCTAAATGAACAGAAACATCTGTCATTTTAAAGACTATTTTTCTTTTCTAACACTGTTTTTGCTTTTGTCCCCCCAAGAGTAAAGATGTGAAACCAAATTTGGTATGTATAAGGATTTTGTCACAGAGATAATCAAGAGAACTGAAGACATGTCATTTAAGGGAAGTTCAGTTTAACTCAGGTTGGAACAATGAATGGTTTCCTCCTCTCTGCCTGGCCAATGGGATGACAGGGTGCGGTGAGCTTGGTAAATGAGTGATGGTGTGAAAAGACAGAGCATTTTGTCACCCTTTTCCTTATGACCTCTTTAGCCCTGTTTCTGAAACCATCAACCAGGAAGACAATTAGTACCGGTTACATTCTAGTCTTGTGAAATGGACAGCTATTCACTAGAAAAGAGACCAATTCATTTCATCCAGGTCACTAAGCAATCGCTGGAACATAAAGGCTTTTAGTCACTGCCAAAATGAACTACGTTTGAACCACCAGACCCAGTTGTGTGAGTCCATCTATCATTGCTATGCCAACTGGTCACCCATACAGACACTGCATTAAATGCAATGGCCTCATAGATGATTTATAGGTTCTCCTTTAAATACAAGTCTGTGTCTTAGGTGTGGAAAAAGTCACACAGAAGGGATCCAAAGATATTTATTTCTGTTGCCTTCACATTCTAATCTACTTTATTGATTGTATCATTATTTAATGTATGAAGTTAAAATTTCAAATCACAGATAATCATTACTTTTCTCTTCATTCTCAGTTTCTCCTGGACCTTACACTGTTTACTTCGTGTAAATGGGACATAGCAAAAAAAAAAGTATTCGGAGTTAAAAACCTTACCATGGCTGTCTTACAAAAGACAGAAGGCTCCAAGTCACAAAAGCATTTATAACTGGACTTTTTTCTCTTCTTCAGACCTAGATAAAAGTTGAGTTAACTGTCCATCCACACTGGACAGTAAAAGATGACTGTATAAAATAATAGAAGCCTTGAAGAATCTCAAAAATTGTATGGCACTGGAAGAATATGTATTTTAGATATTGGCTGTGCTTCTAAATAAGATATGAGGTCTGAATGGAATAAATTTTCTGAACCATTCCTGAAGAATATTTACCAGGGTTTCATCTTTCTGGGCATTGAGTTTTACTGCCAACAAACATAAACGAAGATAAACCATTCTTCTAGGTAAAAGAAAAGAACAAAATCTTCTGGGTTTTAGGTTTGTTTTTTTAGTAGTCAGATTTAATCTCTAATCTTGAATAAAGAGCAAGTTCATAAGTACAGAGGACATACTTTCCATCTATCTTCTTCAGTACATCTTCAAATTATTTATACTTTTAAACTGAATTAATTTCATTTGTTGGCGAAATTAAAAGAGACTACTCCATCTAGTATAAGTTCTAGCTTAAATCATAAGTCGTTTTCTTGTATCCCCAGTAGATGTTACACTAGAAATGGCCAAAGCACCCGTGTGTCAGCTTCACTGTACCATCCAAAGCAGCGAGGTGGATACACTGAGAGAATTAGAACTAGTCAAGTCCATGATGCAAAGAGAAGTGACCCTCAACCTCCACCAGCCAGGAGCACCCTGATGAAATTCAATGTGCAGTCAGACTTTAGCACCAGAAACTTCCAGGGAGTGGATGGCATTCTCTCCATTATGGTCATACTTCTATAATAAATCACCCATTTAGTTCAAATCAAAGGAGCCCTCTGAGATGACTGATAAGATGCAGTTAATGATGAAAGTGAAAGAGGAGAGTAAAAAAGTTGGCTTAAAGCTCAACATTCAGAAAACTAAGATCATGGCATCTGGTGCCATCACTTCATGCAAATAGATGGGAAAACAGTGGAAACAGGGACTGACTTTATCTTTGGGGGCTCCAAAAATCACTGCAGATGGTGATTGGAGCCATGAAATTAAAAGACGTTTACTCCTTGGAAGGAAAGTTATGACCAACCTAGATAGCATATTAAAAAGCAGAAACATTACTTTGTCAACAAAGGTCCAACTAGTCAAGGCTATGGTTTTTTCCAGTAGTCATGTATGGATGTAAGAGTTGAACTATAAACAAAGCTGAGTGCCAAAGAATTGATGCTTTTGAATTGTGGTATTGGAGAAGACTCTTGAGAGTCCCTTGGACTGCAAGGAGATCCAACCAGTCCATCCTAAACGAGATTAGTCCTGGGTGTTCATTGGAAGGACTGATGCTGAAGCTGAAACTCCAATATTTTGGCCACCTGATGCAAAGAGCTGACTCATTTGAAAAGACCCTGATGCTGGGAAAGATTGAAGGCAGGAGGACAAGGGGACGACAGAGGATGAGATGGTTAGATGGCATCATGGACTCAATGGACATGATTTTGGGTAAACTCCAGGAGTTGGTGATGGACAGGGAGGTCTGGTGTGTTGCGGTTCATGGGGTTGCAAAGAATTGGACACGACTGAGCGACTGAACTGAACTGAACTGAACTGAATCTTTCAGGAGAAAAAAAAATAATCTCTTAGTGACCTGAAAACTCAAATTTGAGAAAGAACTGTGACAAGCCAACTCAGCTGTGCTGTATTTTTATAAAATTAAGTTCAAAGAAACATACAAAAGTTATTTTCTGCAAGAAGAATATGTTTGGAGACTCTACAAATAAATAATACCATGTTACAAACCTGAGGTCTACAAGATTCTAAAATACTGTTCCATGTTGCTGTCACAAAAGGAGTGAGCAAGTTAACTGAAAGAAAGCTTTTGGTTGCATATTAGGAGCACATTACATGGGAGCATGAAAAATAGTCTTTAGTTACCATTGCTCAGTACAGGAAACAGCATATACTGAAAACAGCACAGAATTTATACTATAAATAAAATAGAAGCCTCAAATACAAAGCTATGAAAATAGGAAAATAATTTTGCCTGCTTATTGGGAAATACATTCAGGACATTTATTGTTTTTAGTCCTGCTCCACAGAATATATTACTCATGCTGGTGTTCCTGTCCCAGCAGAGAGAGATGACCCTCTACCTAGTGCTTTACATTTGCGTTTCCATCTTCCATAACATAAGAATAAATGCATAAAATGGAAATGAACTTGAATATTGCTACATGATGGAAAAGAATGATATAGAACTGCATGGGAGAAGAACAAAAAAGTTGAATTAACTTTCATTGATCACTCCTTATGCCCTAGACACTGTAATAGGCACCTTACATAGATGACCTCAATTTAAATTTTCAAAAACAGTTTTAAAAATTAACAACTAAATCAAGGTGATGAAATAGTGCTTAAGCATGAATTTTGGGTACAAAACAGTAAGTAAGGGCAGGCCAAATCACAAAAGCACAAAAAACAAAGTCTTTTCTTCTTTCAAGCAAGAATAAACTAGGGAATGATTGATTTACAATGTTTATTAGGAACCCGTAGTGCTGCAAAGAGAGCCAAAGCATCTAACCCTTAGATGCTGTGTTACTACAATGCTGAATTAAGAAAAGTAAGAAAGGAAGGACTGTGCTATGAGAACACATGAAGGATAGACCAAGGGACACTTTTTACAAACTATAAGGGCAATGACTACCAGAAGCTTAGTATCAAGAGAACACTAATGTTTTATTTCTTAACTAGATCAGTCATTCTTTGAAAGCAAGGATCATGCAGTCTAAGTCTCATACTCCTAACACAGTCATCAGCTCAGTTCAGTTCAGTCGCTCAGTCGTGTCCAACTCTTTGTGACCCCATGGACTGCAGCACGCCAGGCCTCCCTGTCCATCACTAACTCCCAGAGTCTACCCAAATTCATGTCCATTGAGTCAGTGATGCCATCCAGCCATCTCATCCTCTGTTGTCCCCTTCTCCTGCCTTCAATCTTTCCCAGCATCAGGTTCGTTTCCTATGATTCAATTCTTTGCATCAGGTAGCCAAAGTATTGGAGTTTCAGCTTCAACATTAGTCCTTCCAATGAACACTCAGGACTGACATCCTTTAGGATAGACAGGTTGGATCTCCTTGTAGTCCAAGGGACTCTCAAAAGTCTTCTCCAACACCACAATTCAAAAGCATCAATTCTTCAGCACTCAGCTTTGTTTATAGTCCAACTCTCACATCCATACATGACCACTGGAAAAACCATAACCTTGACTAGATGGACTTCTGTTGGCAAAGCAATGTTTTTGATTTTTAATATGCTGTCTAGGTTGGTCATAACTTTCCTTCCAAGGAGTAAGTGTCTTTTAATTTCATGACTGCAGTCATCATCTGCAGCCTTGTCTAAGTCAATGAAACTATGAGCCATGCCATGTAGGGCCACCCAAGACAGACGGGTCATGGTGGAGAGTTCTGACAGAATGTGGTCCATTGGAGAAGGGAATGGCAAACGACTTCAGTATTCTTGCCTTGAGAACCCCATGAACAGTATGAAAAGGCAAAAAGATGGGACACTGAAAGAGGAACTCCCCAGGTGGGTAGGTGCCCAACATGCTACTGGAGATCAGTGGAAAAATAACTCCAGAAAGAATGAAGGGATGGAGCCAAAGCAAAAACAACACCCAGTTGTGGATGTGACTGGTGATGGAAGTAAAGTCCGATAGTGTAAAGAGCAATATTGCATAGGAACCTGGAATGTTAGGTCCATGAATCAAGGCAAGTTGGAAGTGGTCAAACAGGAGATGGCAAGAGTGAACGTCGACATTTTAGGAATCAGTGAACTAAAATGGATTCCAATGGGTGAATTTAACTCCGACGACCATCATATCTACTACTGTGGGCAAGAATCCCTTAGAAGAAATAATGGAGTAGCTATCATAGTCAACAAGAGTCCAAAATGCCGTACTTTGAGGCAATCTCAAAAACGACAGAATTATCTCTGTTCGTTTCCAAGGCAAACCATTCAGTATCACAGTAATCCAAGTCTGTGCTCCAACCACTAATTTTGAAAAAGCTGGAGTTGAAAGGTCCTATGATGACCTAAAAGACCTTCTAGAACTAACACCAAAAAAAGATGTCCTTTTCATCATAGGGGACTGGAATGCAAAAGTAGGAAGTCAGGAGATACCTGGAGTAACAGGCTTTGCCCTTGGAGTACAAAATGAAGCCAGGCAAAAGCTAACAGAGTTTTGCCAAGGGAATGCAGTGGTCATAGCAAACACCCTCTTCCAACAACACAAGTGAAGACTCTACACATGGACATCACCAGATGGTCAATACAGAAATCAGATTGATTATATTCTTTGCAGCTGAAGATGGAGAAGCTCTGTACAGTCAGCAAAAACAAGACCAGGAGCTGACTTTGGCTCAGATCATGAACTCCTTATTCCCAAACTCAGACTTAAATTGAAGAAAGTAGGGAAAACCACTAGACCATTCTGGTATGACCTAAATCAAATCCCTTACGATTATACAGTGGAACTGGGAAATAGATTAAAGGGACTATATCTGATAGGCAGAGAGCCTGATGAACTATGGATGGAGGTTCATGGCATTGTACAGGAGACAGGGATCAAGACCATCCCAAGAAAAAGAAATGCAAAAAAGCAAAATGGTTCTCTGAGGAGACCTTAAAAATAGCTGTGAAAAGAAGAGAAGAGAAAAACAAAAGAGAAAAGGAAAGATATACCCATTTGAATGCAGATTTCCAAAGAATAACACAGTCATAGATACACTCAGTAAAGGCCAGTGATTATTGAGCAGTAATATCAGAAACTAGGAGACTCTGGTACATTTGGATAATCAAGGCTCAAGATGTTTTACATTTAAGATGACCAAATAGAATTTTTAGACATTCCAGTTATAGAACATGATTTATCCTGACTATAAAGTGGTAATACACTCTTCCCGGTGCTAAATACCATCTCTAAGGACACAGTTACAGTGTGGCTAAGAGAATAAGGAGAGGTGGGGTACATTCTTTTTTTCTAGCACTTGTCATCAAAGGGAGATCACTGTTTTAGGGCTAACTGGTAATCCCCAAAGGACGCCTAGACTTTAGGTCATAATTGTCCCATTTTAGTTGGTAATCACCCAACAGTCCTGTCTTCTTTGGCTCAGAAAGGAATTGTAACTTCAAGCCAGTCAGTTGAGAATCCACACGGTGCTGCAGAGAAATAACACTGGTGTTACACAGCTCTGTTGCTGTCGGTCCTGTTAGCAAAGTCCTTCCTGGCTCAGCAAAGTCTGGTTACACTATGCACTGCTGTAGGGAGAGGATCATGCCCAAAACCAACAGCCTGGGCGTTTTTAGAGAACTCACATTTACTGAGTTCTCATACATGCCTGCAACTTTTCTAAGCTCTGGACACAGTCTGATTCATACAATTCTGACATGAGCCCTGTTAGATGGATACTACAGAATACATCCCCAGTTTAAGATGAAGAATTGAAAGAGAGAGACATGGAGAAATTTGCTATGAGTCACACAGCTATTAGATAGAGAGATGATGGAACCTAGATCCAGGGTTCTATATCATATTAGTCTTCAGAGCTCCTGGCCACCATGTCACTTTTGCTGAGGTTGGCTAGAATTCCAGCTGACCCACTGTCCTCTTCATGTCTGCCCCACAGTCCTGGAGATCCTAAGGGCTACACTCCTTTACTCCATGGTTGTATCACAAGTTCTTCCTTTTCACTTCCCTCTGTGTGTCACGTCCTCCCTGCACTTTTCATACTCCCCCTAGCTATGTGTATGAAGGCCTAGGCAAGAAAGAAATTATGAATAAAGAAGATATTAGACAGATGCCAAAACACAGAAGATTTGGCTTGATTAGATAAGCACAGTACTCAGAAATTTCTTAACTGCCATATCCCAACATATCCCAAGAGCCAAAAAGATTACTAATATTACATTAAGAGAGTGAAAATAAAGTAAGGATTTTGAACACCAGAAACACCCTAAAAGCAACTCTATGTGACTGCTGAGAGACATGTTGTTCTTATTTATAAGGATATGTCCCCGATATAGAATATTGCCCCCAAAAGTCACTTTGAAAAATTCTGAAACTGTTTTCCAGACCCATTCACAAAGAGTGTAAAATATTTACTGTCCACTGCAGTCAGTGTTAATGACTACCAAAGGATAATAAATTCATTCTAATAACCTCCCTAGCTAGCAATGTACGGTGGACTGCCAGGGGAGGAACAGTACTCAGGCCAGATGCAGAAGGCTGATAGTCTGGGAATATTAACATTTCTCTAGACATAATCTGAGGACTCCACTTTTCCCCCTCCAGTTCCTGGCCTGATACACTACTGGATATAAACTCAGAAGTGTAGCATTGTTTATTTCAACATTTCTCATCCAAAGTTGTTCGTCTTTGCCTAGTTATTACAATTCCACAGTGAATATAGGTGGTTCCATAAAACATAAAGGCAGTAGCAGGAGAAGGCTGAAGTTGCTGTAGGGTTTGATGTCATTTCTTTACTAGGTTGGAAACTAGACTTATGACCGTCAAGTTTGCTTTTATTATTTCACTTGTAAGGAAATAAGAGATTGTAAGAGGTGTTATCTGTGAATGATCAGATAAAATAGAGTTAAAATAGGCTCTGTATTTTCTCTTGTTTCACTCACAGTTACTTATAATGATCATGAAAATATTTAATGTCGAAGTCAGAACACTTTTGATAGTAAAATAAGGTAGTAAATAGAGTAAAATATCAGTAATTAAACCAATACAACAGGCACACACTGGAGCTATCCCAGGCAAGCTAGGATGGATGCCAACCCTGAAACTAAGCAATCCTCCCACAGACTGCTTTTCAACTTGGAACTGAGATTGTAGAGCTCACCATTGTTGCTCTCCCCAAACAAGGTGGGCTACTTGGCCAATAGTTTGCTGTATTTCCACATTTGCTACAGCCACAGCTTCTCTTCCCACTTCTGCAGTCTCCATCTCTTCTCTCCTGTTACTAATAACCAGAGGTATGGTTGCCCATATAGGCATGCACTCACTGGAATTGCATACACTTATTATTTTCCTTACTTACACATATCATTGCCAATCATCTTTGAATTCTCCTTGCATATAACTAAATGGCATTTAATTGCAAAGTTTATTTTGCAATTGTAGCACCATTTACTCAGAAAGCTTGTCAGAGAGTCAAAAAGAGTGATCAATCAATTTATCAGCTACAGCCAGCACCGTGGATAGAATTTTCCAGTGCATCAAACATAGAAGATTCTTATTCCTAGGGAAGGTGAAAATGAAACTTGAGTAACTGTTTTATAGAAATGAAATAAGCTGTTTGCTTTCCGAATCTTTTCCTCAGTATCCAGAGTATGGAGATAGTTTGAGCTCCAGAAATGAGTAAGCGCTTATCCTATATAAAATTCTCACACTATCTAATAATGTAATACTCATAGATTACCAGAGTTCAGTTTATGACCCATAGGCACTTTAACAGGAGGTCTGTGAAAATGTAGTGCCTTCAAGGCTCAAAGGAATGAATCCCCAAGTGAATAATTTCAGATATTTGATCCACGCCAGTATTTCTTGAATCATTACTACACAGGAAGGGATAGAGTGTTTGTTTGACATGACCCAACTCAAATGGAAAGATACCTAATGAACTGCATCATTGGGAATCCATATTCACATAAATGAATTTTCTAAATTACTTATGAACACCTATTCATTTGCCAGAGTGCACTCATTCACTGGCATCTTAAATCATTACTAGCTTTCTAAGGGAAAGGGACTAACTTCTTGAACTATAGAGTCAGCTCTGTGAGGATTCATCACCGTATTTCTGTTGCAATATCCTCAATGTCTGCTTTGTTGTAGTGGATGTTGTTCTCTCCACTCAAGGTCAGTTGTCATTTCCACTGTCATTAAACTTCCATCTAATCATGTTACCTCCTGTCCTTCTAAAAATTTATTGCTGCAAAACTGCTAAGTGGTCAAAAACTAGATGTCAAATATAATTAAAGATGGTTTGTTAAGAAACAGTCACTTGGATACTGAGTAAGCCTTTTCTTTTCTTGTTTTGGATTTGGGGCTAAACTGCCAAGAGTTTAAAACAGACCTTGTACAACAAGAGTTTAAAACAGACCTTGTACATGGAATGTGACTATCTTCCCTTACTAAGCCTTCCTTCCAAACCTTTCCATTAAAAGATGTGATTTTCTTCATCTCTTATTCAGGAGCCATTGCTTATCACTCATGATTGCATGTTCTCTCAGATCCAAAAAAGCAGTTAATTCTTTTCCCTTCCTTTTTTATATTATGTTTTAAAGACTTCACAAAAATAAGAAAGTCAAAAACACCAAGCAGGTAAAAAACCATGTTTAAACATCTCAGGCTATTAAAAAAAAGAAAGAAACTGCACACAGTGGATCGTGTTTGCCTATGCTGGGCTTCAGGATGGTTTGAGAAGCAAACAGGAAGCATGCTTACCACTGCCAAGTGCTCCATCTCACTCTGGTGTTCCAAATTTTAAAATTCTTGTGCTTGAGGCAAAGTCATGCTAAATCCCCTAATGTCCTAATATTAGGCATTCCTGAGTTACTTTTGTTAGTAAGTTATCCGGAAAATAGCATTATGGAAGATCCAGAACACTAATCAAAATAAAATAATGACTGATACCCTGTGGCTGAATTACACAGATCACAGGACCACCATTCCATCATATGAACTTAACTGTCACCATCATCTCTCCCAATACATTCAAACCAGAATGTCATCAGCAAAACAAAGCAGAGTGCAGAAGTAATTACCTGACTAATTCAAACAGAAATAAATTTCTTTTGTTTCAGCTATGTTATTGGGGGAATCCAGGCAGAAGTGTCTCTGCTACCTGGATTATCTAAGCAATTACCTCAAACCTCCACTTCATTCCGAATCCTGTCAAAGAACATCCACTCTTCAAATTTATAAACAATGGTATCTCTAAGCAAATTACAGAGGTAACATTTAAATCCAGCTGTCGATCCCTCCAAGGTAAAATTCAGAGCATTTTATTCTACAGCTAGCTATGCAGAGAAAGGAAATGGCTGAGAGAAATGCTAAAATCCCAAGCACAAATTTGCTATAGAATTAATATCACAATTTGTCACTGATAATGAAAGCATATAAAACAGGTCCTGACAGCATGTTATTTCTGTTGCAGATCATTCTTTATAAAATCCAAACGAGGTTTTCCTTTGCAACTGTGAAATGATTTTTTCCCTAAATGTACAAAGCAAAATAATATTAATATTGTGGTTAGTAGCCATCTGCTTCATGAGAATTCTGTGCAATCATTAGTCTAAACTGATGGCATCATGGCAAGCTGCCATGTCCCAAGAGGCCAGCCTCTAAAACCCATCAACATCTCTGTATTAGTCTCAACTCTGAGAGGGTGAACCACAAACCAGGAAATCTGTGCTATGGGAAGATCCAGATCACTAAGCTCCGTTTAGATCTTGAACCCCCAAATATATTCCCACCCCAGCCTATATTCAGAGGCATGCATCCGAAGGGCAAGCCAATGGAGCCCCTAGGCAGCAAGGAATAAACATGAGGCATCTGGGTCGAATGCCAGGTCCAGCAGAGCAACTAACAACCTGTGTTTCACTCAACAGCCGTGGTTTTCACTACAAAGTCAGGGAAGGATCAAGCTGTGAGGAGTTCAGCTTATCACAAAATCTCACTGAAGTCACCGTAACTTTTCAGTAAAACGCTGCAGAGGCAGCAACATGCAGAGGGATTCAAAGGAGGTGTGAACTAAGTAATATTTCTCACACGGTTTCCACCATAAAAACTTGTACCAGAAAAATCTGAATTTAAATGTTTCATCCGATAAGCCACGTACTCTCTTGCCATTTTTAATAGCCTGTTCTAATGATTTTCATTTAGAGATGCAAAAGGATGCTGTATTTTTAATGTTTAATCAATCTTCAAGAACTCTGTATGTTTGTAATCATGGGCCATATGAATGCTAGCAGAATAAGATATGTGTCCCAAAATGATTTAGTAAGACACACCACAACTGCTTTTCTCTGGTATCATAATCACATAATCATTTTCTTTTTGGATAGCCTAGATGCTCCAAGCAGAGGGTGGCAAAAAGGAGGAAGAGGTAATATGAAATGAAGAAGTCGAACTAGAATGTTAAATGCTGTCTTGAGATACTTATGCAGATGATTCAAGTTCCCCATATGTATTGCTTCATTTTATGGGAAGACCCTTCACAGCAAATAGATGGGGAAACAATGGAAACAGTGACAGACTTTATTTTCTTGGGTTCCAAAATCATTGCAGAAGGTGACTTCAGCCATGAAATTAAAAGACGCTTGCTCCTTAGGAGAAAAGCTATGACCAACCCAGATAGCATATTAAAAAGCAGAGACATTACTTTGCCGACAGAGGCCCATTTAGTCAAAACTATGGTTTTGTTAGGGGAAGCACACTGATTGAAACCACCCACCCTGGCCAGGCACCATAGTAACCATTTGCATGAGTTGTTTTATGACAGGAGATCCTGATAAGGAATACGGAACTAATAAGCCACCACCAACCAGAAGAGTTCGGGAAAGGTCTAAAGGAGACACTGCGTGTCCATCCACTTCCCAGAATCCCTCTCACTAGCACCTATCTTGGCTGAGCGATGCGTGCACCACCAGGAAAAACTCTGAATTAGAATGATTGGCCAAAGACCACCCGGAAACTAATCCCATCACCATAAAACCCGACATTGCGAGCCACCTGGGAGAGCAGTTCTCCTGGGTTCCCTTACTCTACTGCTCTCCACCCGGGTCCCCTTTCCCAATAAAATCTCTTGCTTTGTCAGTACATGTGTCTCCTCGGACAATTCATTTCCGAGTGTTAGACAAGAGCCCAGTTTCAGGCCCTGGAAGGGGTCCGTCTTCCTGCAACAGTTTTTCCAGTAGTCATGTACAAATGTGAGAGTTGGACTATAAAGAAAGCTGAGCCCCAGTGAACTGATGCTTTTGAACTGTGGTGTTGGAGAAGACTCTTGAGAGTCCCTTGGCTTGCAAGGAGATCAAACCAGTCAGTCCTAAAGGAAATCAGTCCTGAATATTCATGGAAAGAACTGATGCTTAAGCTCCAATACTTTGGCCACCTGTTGCAAAGAACTGACTCATTGGAAAAGACCCTGATGGTGGAGATGATTGAAGGCAGGAGAAGGGGACGACAGAGGATGAGATGGTTGGATGGCATCACCAACTCAATGGACATGAGTTTGAGCAAGCTCTGGGAGTTGGTGATGGACAGGGAAGCCTGGCATGCTGCAGTCCATGGGGTCACAAAGGGTCAGACACGACTGAGTGACTGAATTGAACTGAACTTTAGTGCAGGAGCAGAGAAGTGACATACGACGGGGTTGAGATGCAATTACACATGTGCATGAAACAAGTCACATTTCAAAAATCTACTAGTTTTCAGTGCAAAAATGTTGTTTCAAGTAAGTTTTGATAAAATCTTAAATGAAGGCTTGCATACATTTGCAAATAAATGCACAGACAAAAGTAACAAATGACACGACTATCTTTTAAGCACACAAATGTAACTTGTATGCACTTATTCAAAACTCTCATAGACGAATCATGACAGATGAAAAATGCCAACAAGGAAAAGAGAACACAAGGGCATAGAGCAATGTATTATTTCTTGGTCTAATTTTATGTGTATCATCACTTATTTAAAATGAAACCCTCTGAGGAAGGATCATCAATTTAATCTTGAACTGCTGTATAATCTTATAAGACCTGCCCCCTCTTTCCCCTTTTCTAGCAGCATCTCCAAGAGGCTGAGTGGACTAAGGATAGGCAGGCTTTGTGCTTCCTTCTCCTTCCTCTTCAAACAAGCATCATATTCAAATGAACAAAATATGAAATGAATCTTTAAAAATAAAGGACTGAGCTGTGAGGGATCAGGCAGAAGGCAGGAAGATTCCACCAGCCAGTGCTGGGGGCAATGGGAACATTAGGAGACAACTGGGTATTATCATATCAGTAGACAATGCCTGCATTCCAACTCCTGTGATTCACTGCTGAGAGCTGGTCACTTCAGGATACTGGCTCTAATATGTCTTATGATAGGATGACTCTGCCTTATGCTTCACCAAGAAAATGATCATGTTTTGCAAAATAAGAAGACTAGCAGAAACCTTACCCTCCTCTTCATTGCATATACTTATTCACAACCACAAAAAGCCACAGTCTTCCTGCCTCACCAGCTGCAACCTGGGGCACATTTAAAAGTGTCAAACTATTTCAAACAAATACGATACACTGAACCTCATTAGTATATTAAGTTCAAGTCATACTCAAGATTTGGGTTCAGATCTGTTTGCTTGCTGTGTTACTTAGAATAAGTTATTTAATCTCTCTAGGTTTCTGTTCCCTATCTGTAAAATGAGGTGAACACTGACCTTAGAAGGCTGTCATGAAGAATCAAAAAAGGCAACTTGTAAAGTACTGACTGTAATCCCTGGCACCTAACAGGCTTGTGATAAATGGAGTGATTACTGATGTTCAAAAATGTGAAATTTCAAGTTTTCTGTGAATTTTAGGGTTTTGTCTTTGAGTTAGAGACAACCAGACTATCTGCACAAGCTTTTTAAAATCAAAAGCTCAGAAAGTAGACAATTTCATCCCATCCCCAGATTCTGGTTCTAATAGTTGAAGATAAAATACTCTATTTTTTGACGATAAAATACTCATTTCTAAATGTGTTCTGTCAAACTGTGGAGTCCTGTTCAGGACTCAACCTTTCCGAGTCTTCTTGCCCTGCCTGGAAACACAAAGGCTAATTATCCTCACCCTCTACTGAAGAGAACTGTAGTAAACACACAAAGCAGTAATGAACATGAAGCATTTTACAATCCTGAAGAGCAATATAGCACAGGCTGTTACCAATATAGCCGTGGATGAGTATCTGCTACTCTGATGTTTGAGTGCCTGTGTTCAAAGCTCCACTCTGCTACAGGACAGCAGCACGGCAGGCACAGTAATGAAACGCTCTAAACCATCATTTACTCATGAGCCTGATAAAGTAACTGCTTCACAGAGTCGTTGAGAGAATCAAAAGAATATGAACAAAAGCTTTTAACACATAGTCTGGCATATAATACGTGTTCAATAAATCTTAGCTACTAAAATTGCTTTTAAAGATTATTATGTATTCATGGACCTTTTTCGGCTACAAAGCATTTAGTTCCCTTTCAATTTTGCAATTAGAAATTTATTTTGTTGCTTTAGTGTCTGAAGATATTAACTAATTATTACCAACTTTGATACCCACTAAAAAGTTTCAAAATATCCTTTAAATGTCTTTATCTACATTCTTAAAATATTGTGGCTTGTGACACTTTTCAAAAAGGCTCATATCCATGATTCTTAATAAGCTTAGTGAAATCTCCTACGTGGTAATGTTCATGGAGATATGTGATTATACTTATATAGATTTTAGTGGTCACAGAAATAGTAATAATTGTTTTCCTCAATTCTCAAGTATTACAAAGAAGTACTAGTTCATATCACACTTTAATACCAATTAATACAAAGGACTTTTAAAATATTCAGTGTCTCATTAAGAAAAACTAGCTCTCTGTGTGGTTGTTCTTCAAGACCATTATTCCAAATTAATGATGGGAAGCCATTTTCAACAGCAGGGCCGTGCCTTTGTCCACCTAGCGGCCACACAAGAGAATAGCAACATGTAAAGAAACATCTTTGGGAACAATGACGGAAGTAAAAAACTATTTCAACACTTCAATTTATAGATAAACCAAGGCCAAGAGACAAGAGATTGGTCAAGACTACAAATTTTTCAGTAAACTACCTACATGTGAAAATATTATGTGATATTTTGAGTATTATGATGTCTGGAAAACTAATCTCCAAAATGGACTTAACTAAGGTTCTTTTAAAATTCTTCTTATCAACACCCAGAAGCTTTTTTCCAGTTTTCTTTTTCCTTCGAAGAGAGATAATAAGTAAAGTTTCCCAGGGGCAAAGAGAGGACCTCAGCTGTGACGAGAATTCTGCCTGTGTCCTCTATGAAGGATTCCTTTTTGAGGAATAAAGACTGCCCCCTGAGGGTTCAGAAGTGCACAAAGATAGCTCTCCTCAAAAAAAAAAAAAAAAAATCAGTAAAAGTCAATGCATCTTTACAGATGGCCAAGGGCCCACAATGAATAAAAAACAAAGGTCAGGAAATAAGTTAAAAACTGATTTTTCTCAACTTTGGGGTACCTCTAGGTAGAAGTAGGCATAGGTTAAGTACATACAAAGCAAAGAATAAAACAGAATTTTCTTGATTTAAGAGGTAAATTACTTTATCAGTTTATTGATAAGCTTTCTGCTGGCCCTAAAATTTTACAAAAGCACTTAAGGTTTTGTTTGAACATAAATGCAGTAGAGAGCTGAAACCATTACTCAGATACCTTAAGGCAAGTAATAAAAGAGATAGTAATGGAACAACCAAAGCATGTTTATTTTAAAATCAGAAACTTCATACCATGGCAGGTTTTGATTTTCACATCACTGCATATAGATTCCGCAGTAAACTCTCTGAATCTTTAAGTCCCTATCTAGCAATTAAGAGAACAGAACTCACTTCAAAGTGTGTGTTTCAACCTCAGCCTTGACTTATACTAACTGTGTGACTTTGAACAAATTATTTTACCTCCCATTCTTCAGCTTCCCCATCTGTGAACAAGAATGATAATAGTATCTAGCATGAGCCATCAGATGGACTATATGTGATAACATACATAAAGAACAAGTAAATGACATACCATATACATGCAATAAATGCTGGCTATTGCTCTTATCAAAATACTGTATGCATCCGTTTTCTATACTGCAAGCCTGAAGAAAAAAGAATAGTAAATTAAAGTAGTTTCATATTGGAGTTTGGTATATAAACAATACTGTGTTAGTTTCAGGTGTACAAAACGGGAGGCATGGATAGACGAGTCTTGGTCTCAGATGAGATATGTGACTTTGGACAAAGCACTTAACCTGTATTATCTTTGTTTTCTCATCTAAAAATTAAGAGTCTCAAAATCCAAGAATCTCAAGTTTGATAAAGATGTTAAAGATCATTCAATTCCAAAATTGATGAGCTCATTTATAACAAGTGTTGGTCCAGTCTGGGAATGAATACCTTCAGGAATGGGACCCGTTGCTATGCTGAAGCTATACATTTCATCTTGAACAGAACTAAGAGTTTGAAAATTTTTCCATATGTTGAGCTGAAATCTACCATCTGCATGTCATCAAAGATCAAAGATGCCAATGGTAGTAAGTTGCACAATTATTTTATGTCATTAAGAAAGAAGAGACATTGCCAATTACACCATGACACAATCCTTTCTCATCATGTCAATTGTAAGAGGCATTATAATTTCAGAGATATTAAAATGAGAAAATATGGATGTTTTAGAATTAACAAAATGCAGTAACTTCCAGGGGTTTCTCCAGTTGATACTACCTGAAGCTTCTATCACATTAAAAGCCATTCTAATTTTCTTCCATATGACAGTTCATCAAGTATTTGAAAGTGTGACTCATGGCCAATTTGAACCTTCTCTTTTCCAGTCTTATAACCGTTAGTTCATAAACATGATCTTAAGTCTACGAATCATCTAAAGGTTCCACCAAATCAATTCTAGTCCATCTAGATTTCTATTTATTTACATGTAAGCACCAAGCATTTTTTTTCAAGCACCAGAAGCTAAAATGATGATCAAAACAAATGCTCTATCTTCAGTAATTCATTGGATATACAGTCTAGCAGGTGAACAAGAATATGTAAACAAGGGCTCTAGCTAAAATACTATAGTACAGTGAATACTATAGTACTTTATAGTACTATAAAGTACAGTGAAAACACAGGAGGGAGCAAAAAAGAAAAAGGCATTTAAGTGTGATACCTTAAAAAGAGAAGATTCTAGGTGAGGTCTGGTCTATTCTAAAGATAACACTTAAACCTACACAAAGGATAATCTTTGTGTAATTGTTTTTGTCTTTTGACAAAACTTGTAAAATTTTAACATTTCTCTCTCTATATATATATATATGTATATATAGTCCCTCAGGGTTTTTGAACATGCATTATTATATTATTTTTCCCACTCCAGTCAGTCAGTCAGTTCAGTTGCTCAGTCGTGTCTGACTCTTGGCAACCCCATGAATCACAGCATGCCAGGTCTCCCTGCTGCTGCTGCTGCTAAGTCACTTCAGTTGTGTCCGACTCTGTGTGACCCCATAGATGGCAGCCCACAGGCTCCCCTGTCCCTGGGATTC
>NW_011494903.1:10767127-10767582 GCF_000754665.1 Bison bison bison | reverse complement strand
CGTCCCCTTCTCTTCCTGCCCCCAATCCCTCCCAGCATCAGGGTCTTTTCCAATGAGTCAACTCTTCGCATGAGGTGGCCAAAGTACTGGAGTTTCAGCTTCAGCATCAGTCCTTCCAATGAACACCCAGGACTGATCTCCTTTAGGATGGACTGGTTGGATCTCCTTGCACTCCAAGGGACTCTCAAGAGTCTTCTCCAACACCACAGTTCAAAAGCATCAATTCTTTGGCACTCAGCTTTCTTCACAGTCCACCTCTCACATCCATACATGACCACTGGAAAAACCATAGCCTTGACTAGACAGACCTTTGTTGGCAAAGTAATGTCTCTGCTTTTGAATATGCTATCTAGGTTGGTCATAACTTTCCTTCCAAGGAGTGAGCATCTTTTAATTTCATAGCTGCAATCACCATCTGCAGTGATTTTGGAGCCCAAAAAATAAAGTCTGACACT
>NW_011494903.1:10740954-10767004 GCF_000754665.1 Bison bison bison | reverse complement strand
GAACAGATGCCATGATCTTAGTTTTCTGAATGTTGAGCTTTAAGCCAACTTTTTCACTCTCCTCTTTCACTTTCATCAAGAGCCTTTTTAGTTCCTCTTCAGTTTCTGCCATAAGGGTGGTGTCATCTGCATATCTGAGGTTATTGATATTTCTCCCGGCAATCTTGATTCCAGCTCGTGCTTCTTCCAGTCCAGCGTTTCTCATGATGTACTCTGCACATAAGTTAAATAAGCAGGGTGACAATATACAGCCTTGACGTACTCCTTTTCCTATTTGGAACCAGTCTGTTGTTCCATGTCCAGTTCTAACTGTTGCTTCCTGATCTGCATATAGGTTTCTCAAGAGGCAGGTCAGGTGGTCTGGTATTCCCATCTTTTTTAGAATCTTCCACAGTTTATTGTGATCCACATCAGCCTGCCATTACTCCCATCAAGTGCTTCTATAATTGGGAGAGGGATTAGTAAGAGAAAGGAATTTTTCCTTCTGGGTATAAGTGTAGGGCTTCCCAGATGGTGCTAGTCGTAAAGAACTCGCTTGCAAATGCAGGAGACATAAGAGAAGTGGGTTTGATCCCTGGGTCAGGAAGATCTGGAGAAAGGCATGGCCACCCACTCCAGTATTCTTACCTGGAGAATCCCATGGACAGAGGAGCCTGGCGGACTATAGTCCATAACATCATAAAGAGTTGCTCACAACTAAAGCACATTGGCATGTGTGTGCACACTGGATGCAAGTGTAGGATTTTCTGTTTGTTCTTGTCTACACTAGTTATTTAAGAGAATACGCTGACACTGTGCATATCCTCCTACTAGGTTGTTCCTTCTAAACCAGGACATGCTCCTTCACTGATGTAGTACAGTCTGCCAAACTTGAGTTGTAAGTATTTCATCAGACAAATTTAGATTCTACCACTACACAGTGAATAAAATATAAAATAATTCATCAAATTTGAAGTCCACTCTACCAACCTGGAAATGCCCTGAGTATTCAAATGTCCAGGGTAGGTCAATAACATTTTGCTGCTGTGCATTTATCTAATTTGGAAATCTCCTGGCTATTGCAATCTACCTATAGTGATGAGTCAAATGATCAAGAGGGAAATGTCTTAATGCACCCTGTGATCCAACCCATTTTAAACACAGGACTGGAAACTCTCCCAGAATAAGAAAACCTGGATAAGCACATGAAGGTTGTGTGAACTTATTTTAGCTTATATTGAGATGTCTATGGCTCTCACAAAAGAGGAATTCCATCGAGGTTTCCTGTCTCCTTTCTTTCAGTTCAATAATACCCAAAGTAGTTAAAACTTTCCCCCCCCTTAAACACTGATGTGTGTATGCATGCATGGGTGTATATGCATGTGAACACACACAGGGCAAAGATAGGAAATAGCCCTTATTCCTCACTGAAATCTGTTCACTTGTGCACACCATGATAACTAAGTAATAAACATTGTAACATGTAGACTTTTTTCTGGTTGACATTGTAGATTTTTTCTGGTAACAACACATTTGAGGCAAACTTTAGAGGGAAGATTTGGATGAAGCAAAACTACCCATGCCAAGATTCTTAATTAGGCACATGGTTTTAAAAGTGAACTTTTTTCTCCTAATCAAGAATAACTGTTGATGATCATGAAAATGTTTTTATCAGGTAATCATTGCATACAGATGCACGTTACTGAAAAGAAAGTCAGAAAACATGTAATTATTTATTTATATGCATCCCCACTATAAGGATAATATCACTTCTTAATCATCTGAAGAGAGATTTAGTGGAAGTTGAAAAATCCCTCATCAAAATTAATATCCCTAATAATAGTCTATGAAGGAGTATTTTTAAAAAATTGAAATTTTGCAAGCTGTAAAAGGAGAGAAGTTATTTTGACTGAAGCATATAAAATAATGAAGTAGTCTAAAAATTAATGAGATACTTCAGCTGCACCAAATTACTAAACAAAACAAGAGGATGTGTGGAATGGGACACTTTGGGGAATGTATTCCCAGTTCACAAGAGCATTCCCTTGCTGCTGCCCTCCATTTGGGTCCTGAAGGTAAAAGAATCTGCCTGCAGATACAGAAGACATAACAGATGTGGGTTCGATCCCTGGGTTGGGAAGATCCCCTGGAGAAGGAAATGGCAACCCATTCCAGTATTCTTGCCTGGGAAATCCCATGGATGGAGAAGCCTGGCAGGCTATAGTCCATGGGACCACAAAGAATCGGACACAACTGAATGACTGAGCACACAACACATGAAAGGGCTCTGTGTAGGGGACCCTGCTGCCTCCCTCTGCCCCAGCCCCGGCCCGGCGAACACTTGACCAATCAGAACTGCTTTCCAAGAAATTGGAAATGAAGCAGAAAGAGAAACATTCTTTCCAACAGGTAAGCTCTGGTACAGTCAGTGGTACTGCACTGAAGGTCTGACTGAGTAACAGAGAAGGCCAGTGTGAAGGGAGACAAAACAGAAGCATAAGCACAGTGAGGACAGGAAAACAGTACTCTAAGCTGAGTACTTGTGGCTTCCAAGTACCTGTTTCCAAGTCTTTCCAGAAGCCCTGCAGAATTTCCACTCTTGCGTTTCAAAAGAAGACTCTACATGATGATAACAAAGACCCTCTTATCTGTTTAACTCTCTCTAATTAGCTTCTGTTACTTGCCAACATGTTTTTGTGTGCCAGAGAATGAACTAGAAACAGTACTAATATGACACTGGATAATTGTATAACCTTAGTAACTCTCAGTTTTTTATCTCTGAAATGAAAATGAAATAATTCTGGATGTTTACATACCAGATAATCATTTGACCTTAATAACTCTCATTTTTTTATCTTCGAAATGAGAATGAAATAATTATGGATATTTAATTGAAAACAATGACTGCAGTAAATAATGCTAGAAATCCTCAAATATCACACAAAAATCTTTTTTAGTATTAAAAGTGCTGTCCTTTATGTAATGTTGCCACTTGAACTATCCCAAAGCAAATTGATTGCTTATCCATTCTTAATAACAAGTAGTTGCTTCAGTCACCTTTGATGTGTAGTTTAGTGGGGTTAGAAGAATAGTATATTTCAAACAATTAAAGATTTCCTTTGTGAGATATAAACTTGTTCAACAGGGAGAACATTAATTTCACTATTATCCCATTTTTACTATAAAAATCAGTTATTCTGCACATCTTTCTGCAAAAGGCAGTCTTAAAATGTGGTTTATTTTTAATGGTATATATATACATATATGTATGTATATACACAGACACACACACACACACATAGCCACAGTTTTACCAGTAATATTTCTGACTCTTCTGCTTTCCAGTTTTCATTGCCTTGGACATGTTATTTAACCCATGCAATGCCATCATCAATCTGCTTCCTTTGTCCTAACGGGGAAAAAATCAGACTACTTGTTGAAAGAAGAATTCAATAAAATGATCTGTGAAAGTACTCTGTAAGTGATAAAGGACCGTAAAAACATAAGGAGCTAGTATTTCCAATTAAATGTATAGAATTAATAATCTGAGGAATGGAAGCAGCTTTCTTCTCGCCTACCCTTTCTCTACAAGATTCTGAATAGCTGCATGAAGAGAAAATGTTCAGCCTCCTTTTTGTTAAGTTGGTGGCAATTCTCCATTAAAGGAAGATCTTTTCAAGAAAGAAATTCAAAGTCTTTCCATCTTCCATGTGTGGAACATCTGTGCTAAAACCATTCCATGCACACTTCTTTGAAGCACTGACTGCCTAGAGGAAATACTTTGATTTTGGCTTTATTTAAATGCCTGAACTTCTATTGGAGAAACAAAAGATTTTCTAGTAAGAGCTGAGTTGGGAAGGAGACCAACCTCCAACCAGTTTAACCACTCAGAGGCCAGAGTAGCCTGGATCTTTTTAGCACACCATGCTGTGGAAATCTCCCCGCAACTTAAAGCATACACAAACAGATGGTTTGGGATGCTACTGACCCCGGGTGCGATCACTGTGGTAATTAGATTTAATTTTCCTAATCCAACAGTGCCTGGCTCCATCATGTCTGTATCTTTTATGTAGAAAACCATTACTCTCACTTAATATTTCAACATGCTTAAGATTTTGTAGCTCAGTTCCCTAATATTAAAAATTACTTTTAAAAAATTACTTTTTGGTTACTATAAGTATAGCTATGCAAACTGCTATGTGTACCTAAGAGTTCAATTTGGAGGTTACCCTACTTCAGGAACTTTCATGAAAGATCACAAATGGGAGGTAGACCTGAATATCATTACACACTCTTCTGCAAGTCTTTTGTGTCCTTGTATTAACTCATTTAGAAAGATGGAATCAACCATAAGTCAGTGGTAAGCCTGAAGTGTTTGGGTTCGACAGTTTCTGCAAGCCCAAGGAAGCATGGCTTCATTTTACAGCATCTTGGGGTTACTCATTCCAAAAGAGTGACAGAGATCATAGGACTATGTGAAACCTGTCTTCCCAGAAGAAAAGGAAAGACGCGTCTGAATCTATGTCTGCTTGCGTCTAGAGAACGCCTGTTTATGTTGTGAAGAAAAGCCGTCAGTACTGTTATCTCAGGAGACTGGGTTTGTTTTATGTGTGTGCATGTTATGCGTTCTATAACACGAAGCTGGCCAACTGATAGCGCAACGAGGTACCATGTCCCTGGGAATTGTAATTGCTTGGTCGGTAAAAAAAAAAAAAAAAAAAGAATATCCAACCGTTACAGATGATCGCACAAGACGCATTTTGATAGTATAAAGGAGGGTACAGACGAAGTCACGCAAGTTCTGAGTATGTCTTAACCCCCCCCAAAAAAATAAGAAAGGAAGAGAAAGGAAAGCCTGGAGCGGAGGGAGTGTTACAGGCAGCGAATTGCTCAGGACTTCAAACACAGGGAGTCATTCTGTCAAGGGGAGGGGGCGGGCGGGGGCAGGCACTGGGCCTCTCTAACAAAGTCCTCCTCTCTTTGCTCCCTCCCACTTCATTCACTTGCAAATCAGTGTGTGCCCACAAGAGCCAGCTCTCCCGAGCCCGTAACCTTCCCATCCCGAGCTGCAGTTTCAGCCGCGGCAGCGAGAACGGCTGAGCGGGCAACCGCGGCGGTGGCGGCGGCGGCGACCGAGGCAGGAGCAGCCTGGGCGGGTCGCAGGGTCTCCCTGGGAGCAGGAAGGCGAGCGGAGGTGGGTTCGGTCTCAGTTGGCTATGGTGCATGCCTTTTCTTGTTTTAATTCTGTAGCGCTGATGGAAGCCAATCAGAGAGAGCGAGCCCTCCTCGCCTGGTGGGTGCCGCACGCTGGAGTTGGGAGGGATGTTCAGCCTGCGAGCCGGGTCGGGGAGGGCGCTCGGGTCCGGTTGCGCGGGCGGCGCTGCTGCCGCTGCCCAGAACGGGCGCCAGTTCCCGGGGAGCTTCAGCGTCGCTCCTCCGCCTTCTGGTAAGACCGCGGAGGGGCTTGGTGGGGGCATATGTGACGGGGCCGCCGGGAAGAACCCGTTGCCTTTCTCTCCGCCGGCAGAGGCTGCCAAGGGATCTCCGGCATTTGCAAAGTTGGCTGGTCAATTACCAAGGGCGCTGGTGCGTGCAGGACCCGCGGAGCGGTTTGGGGCTTGATTTATTTCCACCTGCCCACATCACAGGGTCTTGTGCAGGGACCGCTTTGGCTGGGTTACGTTTCTTGGTTTGGGAGCCAAAGCAAAAAATTGGGTAGCTTGAAAACTCCTGAATGCTCCCAATAAGGAAAACTTAGGCTAAAGAGATGATTTGTCTCAGAGAAGATGCTTATTTAAAAAAAAAAAAAACTGTTAGCTTGCACGCCGGGGGCAACGCCTGCCAGCTCACATAGGGCAGAAATGCTTAGGTTGCAAGGAAAGTCCAACACTGGACTCCGAAAATGGAGCACACTGTCCAGGGAAAAGTCATGTGGAAGACGGAGCTCGCTTGTGCTCTTCCAAGGCTGGCCAGGCACAAATCTGGGGGAAAACGCCTCCCCCGGACTGGTTGGAGAGCAAACCAAGTGCGCCTGGTTTTCCGGTGTCCGATGCAGGAAAAGTGACGCCCCCGGTGCGATATTCCGGAATTGAGTAACAGGGAATCTTGCTATGTTGTGTGTTGCAGAGCTGAGATTACTTCTGTAGTTATTCTTATGCCAAGAGTTATCGGAGATCTCGGAGATGGGAGCTGCTGGAGAGGTCAGCGTGGTGCTCAAGTGGTGTCACTGCTGCAATAAAATCCATATTTTATGGGGAGTTATATGCAGGTCCTTGTTAGTGCAAGGGGCTGTTCACCTGAGTTAACTACAGAGAACATCCAAGTACCAAGAAGTTTAATCATCTGGAATAGTCATACATTTCTCTCCCCTCTCTCGGTTTGTTTTTTTTTTTTGTAAAGACATTTTAATTATGATATTCACTCTATGGAGGTGTATCACCCCATATCTCAGCCAATTTTCATTTTCACTTACTGAAGCAAATAATGTAGGAAAGAAGAGGATTTTTCCTGCAAAAAAAAAAAAATGTTGCTGCTGGAGTGGGTGATGTGTACATGTCTGGCTGCTCTGGAGGGGCGCACATGCGAAATATCGGTTCTCTGAGTGGTTATAATCCAGGGGGTGCAAAATCCTCCCTGTATGGGAAAAGGAACACAGGGATATACCTTGTTAATGCACAACTCTTCTAAGAATGAAGAACAAATCAGCTTATACAAACGGTGAGCAGGGATTACTTATTTCCTTTCTTTTCTTGCTGATGCCTGTACCTGAAAAGGAAAGGCTTTAGTATTCTACTTTAGGAGAAAAAACCTCTTCCAGTTTGGCTTCAGCATCACCCTTTGTGTTTCAGTACTTGCACAGCTTTGTGCTGGCTATTTTTTTAGAGCCAGAAAACAAGTTGTGTGAAGAAAGAGGATATGATCAAGCAGATGTCTTCATTATGTCATAGGAGGAGGGCAAAGTTTATGCCAGAGGCCAGATTTCCAATGCAGAGCTCAGAAACTTAAAAGAAATCCAACAATTTACTGGAAAATGCAATCACGCAGGATTGTATCTCGCCCGTTTTGCTCTATGGTGTGTTCTAATTAAAAAGGTATTGGGGAGAAATAAAAGGCAGATCTTTTTCTACCTGTTTTGATGGTTCATGGCATACTTCAGAAGCAGAGGAAGTAACCAATTTTTTCAGAAAAACATGAGAAGCAGCAGTGTATCTCTAAAGGAAAACAGCAATGGTTTAGTTCTACTGTACTTGTCTGCAATTATCTTTTGCTACCTTTGTAAGTGACAGACTGGTGTCTCTGCAGGGACTTTTAGTCCCTTTACTATCTGGCTTTTACATCAATTTATTGCAATTCTATTTCTTAATGCTAACTCTGCAAAGATAATATATAGAAACACACTCATTTTCTACTAAGTTGCCTACTATCAGAAAATGTGTATATTACCTCTTCCACCCACCACTTCCATCAGCTTTGCAAGTAAAAACTTACTGAGGCACTCTTCATTTTAAAGCAAAAATCTCTCTTGAAAATATTGTTCTGAGATACTTGAAAACCGCTAATATCAACAGAAAGCATAACTGTAGCTCCAGGACATCAAATGATACTTCCTTTTTCCAAATGTATCAATAACTTGGAACAACAGGTTCTGAATATCTAACCAGAGCTAACTGAGTGATTGTACCACATAAGGATAAAAAAAGAGAGATAAATATGACAAATAATCTGAATGAAACCATGTTTCTCCCTAGGGAAGTAAAATGTGCAGTCCCCCCTTCTGGCCTTTACTCGCTTTGCAGTCCGGAATGCCAGCTTTCTGAGGCTGAATCCTTTGAACTATGGAAACTTTTTCTAGTTGGAAAGGACCTCTAGTGGGTCACGCCATGCACTTCTCCCTGCAGCTCAGCTGCATCATGGATTTTGTTATCTAAGATAATAAGCATATAACAGCTTTCCCTTCACAGAGAAGACCGTATTCCCAACTCCTTTCATGACATTTATTCCAGGTCAAGACCATTACTGTCATTTGTGTAGTTCCTCTAATTTCAGGAACCCAAGAGTATTTGCACAGTTTCTGGGTATCTAGACCTTTGATAACTTCTCTATGATTCCAAATGAAAGCAATGGCCAATTAATAAAGAATTCACCACTACTAATATAAAATTTTCCTTATTTCTCATCTTGCCAAGATTGTACTTCCTTCACTCAAATTTACCCAATAGTAATAATGGCATTATAGTTATGACTCAACAAATTCCACATGAAGAAGCCCTACCATAGGGGTTCAGGCAAATATATGAAGCAATTGAAAAAAAGTAGAAAAAATGAGGCAGAAAAAAATTAACTAACCTTTCAGAGATCCATGAACATTGACAAGTTATACTGAACTAGAGGTTTCTAATTTAAAGAAGCCCCCATTCAAATAAGCATACACTTAAAATCCAAAAGATGTTTACATGCATATCACTCTTATTCTAGGAGGTGTTTGTCTTTTTTCTCTCTCTCTCTCTCTTTCTCTCTCTCTCTTTGATGTATCACAACATATTTTAGGTAACCTAGTCCTTAAAAAAAAACTCTGCCTGGAACTTACATAGTAAGATAAGTTCTATAGGGGTGAATCAGCCTCTTCTGCTGACGGTCTGCAGGTTTCAACTTTCAATTTAAAAATCTGTTCTAAAGTTTGAAATGTGTTCCAAATGAGATAACATCCAGCAGAAGCCAGTTGCTTTTGCTGCTAGTTTAGTCACAGCAGCCCATTCTTTGGGGTCGATCAGAATTAGGGTCTCGCTTATAAAAATAACAAGCAGTGACTCAGTCTGAATTGCATTTTTTAATAGTGTTTCAGCCTAGCTAGTGTCTACTGAGCTTACCTTATTTGTTTCACAAAAAGGTGAAAATGTAGATAATCAAACCTTCTCTGGTTTAAATTTTTTTCTGAATAATGATTCTAAATACGAAGACTCAAGCACATCATGTTAATAGGGGAAATTGCTGAAAGAAGAAAATCAAAATTCACACACACAGAGCATCCAGTTGTGACACTGTTCCAATGATATTAGAGAAGAAATAAAGAAATGCACAGATTGGGTTGATTTTTTTTCTTCGTTCTTTTTTTTTCTTTTCATTTTTTCTCTCCATTAGGATTTTTGTTTTATTTTGAACACAGATGAGAGTTTAAGGCACTCTCCTAGATCTAAACAATATTTTTGTTTTGAGTTTTCCTCTTATGAAGATTAAACTGGCCTACATTTTTAAAGTTCCTATTCCTAAGAAACGCTCACTTTTTCAAAGTAATCAGATGAGAAAATTCAGGTTTTCTCTAATTAAGGTTTACAGCCGAAAGTGTACAGTCTTTGTAACCCCATCACTCACAAGTAGGGAGATAAGGCAAGAAAGTATACATAACCCTTGAAAAAGGTGGTACACCTTGATTTACTACATACAGATGTAAATGGAGTAAGGTTCTTTTAAGCCAAAGTGATTGGGTCAGAGGGGTCAAGATACAGCCAGTATTCTAGCTGGTCAAGACTGAACTATCCAGGAAATGTTTAGCTCTTCCAACAATGAAAACTAACTGAAGAATGAATGCTGTGAGCACAGATGCATAAATGCAGAGTGGACACATATGCAGAAGGTTCTGTGTCCCCCATCCCCACAGATTATTAGAGATTATTTTACTTTGTTTCATCTATTTAATATCATTACACTAACACTGTTGGGTGCTCATTTCCTCTATAAATCAGATCACCTTGGCTGAGATTTATAAGAGGAAAAGTTTAATTAAAGCCAGAATGTTACTATTAAATTTGATGTGCAGTATAAATGGGCAGCATGGGTCCAAAGCTTTTCCCACCATACTTAGTGCTATCTTGTGAAAGAGAACAACTCAGGAAGAAGTTGAGGAATACAAAGCTAGCCAACACAGGGTATAATTTATCTTCATATTTCACCACTTGAAAGAGCATTGTGTTTTTTCTCTTTCTGTAATTCCCTAATTTGGTAGATCTGCCCAAAAGATGTTCAGGAGACCTAATAAGTTATAGGAATGGAAAACAGCAAGAAAAAATTAAGTTGAGGCGGTGTCCCAAGTGACTACAATGAAAAGAGATGGGAGGTGAATTTTTACGTAAGAGGAAAACGTAAGAATAGAAATAGAATTAAAGTCACCATTTTTATACAGGGTACACTTTCTACTTTATAAATACTATTATTAGATACAATTTTATAAACATGATTACATCATTAACATGTTTATAATCACTATGTGTCTCTAACATGGAATGTAAATTTGAAAGTTATCCTTTAAAAAAATCACCATCTTAAGGAAATGATTCTGCATGGATCATAAAATAAGCAGAGGAGTACGTTTTTAAAAAGTGGTCTGAAATCGCAGCAGAATCAAAGGAAGGTTTTCTTAATGCTTTGAAGAATATTGACTCTTTTCTATTATCTTTATTATTCTTCAAAGTAAATAGACATACTATGTGTCCTTCTGATAACCTAAAGTATACAAAAGTGATGAAGACCAAATATAAGTCATTCATTTGGATTCTATATGAGGTATCCTGTTTTATTTAGCCCCTTTTTGGTTTGAATTTCTAGGAAATTTCTGTTTGAGCCAAGCGTTTAATGAATGTACTGTTAACAAACACTTGTGGTATCTTAGAAGTAAAAGTGTGAATCTCTGAGAAATACAGAGCAGCAGAGGGCATGGGAATGATTTGATTATTTTGACCAGAGCAATGCAGGTTTTCAGGCTGAGGAAAATGTCTGTAGCTTATTCATTTCTTAAAAACCACTTGAAAGTATGCATTAGTGTTTATAGTTGTAGTAAAAAGAATTGTTTGGGGCATTTTTCTGAGCATAATAATGATACTTCTTATAAGAGAATAAATTGTCTTCTCTTATGTTCAGAGAGAGCCTTAAGTTGGGGGAGGGGGCGGTATTTCAGGAAGGTAGCTAAAAATAACAGCTATTTATTTCCATGACGGGGGGCATCACAACCTCACGGCACCCCAAGGGCCTCAGTCCTTTCTTAGTGCACTGACAAACTCACTGCATGCATAGCTTTGGGGACTGTAGGTAGAGCTGAATAAGATTGTGTCCATTTCCTTCTTTATTTGATGACTAAAAGTAATTATTCCCTTTCTTATTTGATGGGTAAAAATAATTTTCTTCTTTTATGACCACAGTTTTATTATTTCATTCCCATCACAGTTCAGTATTTGTTCTGAATAATTTCTTTACCAAGTAAAATTTTATAAGAAAAGGGGTAGAGGGTGGGGATGGAGGAAAGCAGGAAGGAGAAAGGAAGAAAGACATCCTCTTAACAATACAGTAATATTATAAATGGTTGATGGTGATAAGCCATTTCCATTAAACTCTATTCTTTCTATTAACACCATTCAAAAAGTCAGGTAGTTAACCCAGCCTTTATTGACAGTTTGACAATTATCAGAGAATGTGAGACACAGAAAGGAGTTTAGACATTACTTTACCCAATGTCAAGGGCTTCACTGGTAAAGAGTCTGCCTGCAATGTGGAAGAGCCAGGTTAAATCCCTGGGTTGGGAAGATCCCCTGGAAAAGGAAGTGGCAACCCACTCCAGTATTGTCTGGAGAATCCCATGGACAGAGGAGCCTGGTGGGCTACAGTCCATGGGGTCACAAAGAGTCGGACACGAGTGAGTGACTAAAACCCAATGCCCATCGTTTACATTTGAGATACCTGATGACCAGAGAGATGAAGTGACCTGTCCATGGACCAACTGAATTCATCTTGTTCATTATCTCTCTCTTCCGTAACCTGAGCTTTAGCTGTGGAATAGTATAACTTTTTATCATCTCCACTCAATTCTGCCATTACAAATTAAAAGAGAAATTTAAATCTATAATGTCATTATTTATAAATATGCTATAAAGGAACAGGCATGGAAACTTATGGAGAAAATAAGGATTTATAACTTTAGGAATTTTATGTGTTTGTACACTTTTGTAAAGCTCCTATTGCAAAGAAGAATTAAAATTTTCCTTCAAAATTTTGACGATTACTTGGGAGACTGATAAAATGTAGGTTTTTATTTTATTTTTAATGATTTGATGGTAGTCTTGAGTATCAGTAATTTGGCAGGCTAACCAGTCATGTGTGCATTTTTGCAAAAAAAAAAAAGTTTATTGGTCAGTGATCAGATATGAAACATGATGACAACCTATTTATTGTGTTTTTTATAACTTTCCATTTATTCAATTTAAGGACTGAGATAGTGACCTTCCCACTTCTTTGGAGTTAAAATGTCAATTTTTGCATGAAAGTGTATGGATAAATTATGTTGTTTTTACCCTTGACAAAATTAAAATCTGCAAGCAACCCAATGTCAACCCTCCCCTATTTAAAAAAATAACTGTTAATGTTCCATGAAATCCAAAAGTCCAAGGACCACTGACTTAGATAATGAATAACATAATATTGAAAAATGACTGACTTAGTTTTCTTCTTTGTTTGGATGAATAGAAAGTAAACGGGAATTACTTTTGGAATGATAAGCCAAATAGACAGCCCAAAAGATAAAAGTCATTCTATCAAAATGTATTTTTGGATCCCTTATTTAAACTTCATAGAGATTAATAATAACATTTCAAATAACAATATAATCTTTGACTATATTAATAGGTCCTCCAAAATTGTACTTTGCCAAGGTCATGGCCAAAATGTATCATTGGCAATGAATTCACCTATTTGATTACATAGTGGATTACTCGGTGGAAAATAAGAAGTTTTAACTTTATATATAGTTTTTCTAAAAACCCAGCCAGCTCAATTTAACCATACCCATTATTAAAGGGGTATTTTTTTTCCTAAAAATAAACTTTATATAACCGTGGATAAACACAAATTTCCTAAGGTGTTGATTGATTTGTAGTTTAAGGTATGCATTGTTAGGTCAAAAAGCAGTTGCTTTCTACATTTCAGTCATGAAAATGGGCTTATCACATTTTTAGCTGCAAAGCTTAAACCTCCTTTGCAGGATTAAAAAAGGGGAATTTTATTAATCAACTATCATCCATTTTATAAAATGTTTGGAACTGCTCGATTTCACACTCAACTAAAATATTTTAAGCTCTTCTTAGCAACAGGTTGTGATTTAACACTCATAAAAACTGTGTGGTTGGACTGAGTAATCATGATGAAAAATGATAAAATTCACCAAGATTGGTATAGTACTGCTGATCCTAATTTGTATCAAGTAGAGCTACTCTATCTCCCAGTAATTAACTATTTGCCAGTTAATTACTTATATAAAAGTATGTAGTTGAGATTTTGTCAGTGTTTCATAAAGAAATAAATTCTGTGAGGGAGGCCTTGTATCAGTGCCACAGTTTTACTCTCTTTCTGACTCATATCCCTTTTTAGTAAGAAAAAGATGTTTGGGGCAGATCCTTATGAAGACAACAGAATGAAGGGGTCACTTACTGTCATCAAGAGGAGGTGGTTCCAAACCTCCAGATCCAGCTCTGCAATAATTTTTGAATTCAAGGAAAGTATATTTACCTGCAGGTAAAGTGCCTTTGAAATAAGTGCAGGCACACCAATACAGGTCTCGTATTTTAAAACTTTGTCTCAAGATACTTCCCTTCTTCAGTATGCTTTTTATTCTCAGATGCCAGATTCCAAGATATCTTTACAAATAGCACCATGGTTTTATTTTTCAACTTCCCCCTGCCTTGAGTTTAAATGTATGTTTACTTTGTATTCTAAAAAGACAATGAAATTAAGTTTAAGAGATGACCCAACAGAGGGAAGGACACTACTAGATGTCGAGTGATCATGTGAAATGACTTTCTCACCAACTAGAATGCTAAATAGGACAGTTACTTTATTTAAAATATGAAGCTGAAAGCTACAAAAGAGTAAAATGCTCCCAAGTGATTTAGTTTAGTCTGATGTAATGAAAGATTTTTATACAGCAGACAGAGAGGGGAGAAATTGTTGAAACCTATGCTGGGTTAACTGTGCACCAAAGAACAAGAAGTTTGCTTTGCACTGTGGATATTCTGAACTTTAATAGAGCATATGTTTGCTTCCCAATTTCTCACTACATTAAAATAAATTTTTAAATGGCTTATTTTTTTTTTCGCCATATGAAAATCACAGCTGTTTAGAAAAACCAATCATGAAAACAAGAGCCAAACCTGCCCTGATTTGTAATTAAGAAATAGGCAATGATATCCATGATGTTATCAAGAAGGACTTTAAAGCAAGTGAAATTTGGGCTGCGTTTTAAATTCAGTAATCCAAAGAAGTAGCTACAGGGCTCCAACTGCTCAGGAGATACTCCACTTGTCAAATACTTTGCAATTTAGTTTTCACCTGATTGACAAGTTCTCCTAAAAACAATGCCAAGACTTTGGAAATTTTCTTGAGTCCCTGCACAGAGAAAGCCCACATGATACAATTACAAGATGCCTTGTGGAATGAACAAATACAGGCTGGGGAGAAAGGAGAAAATGATTTTAAAATATCACTTCTTTCATCTCAAGATCACAGTTTTAAGATGAAGGCATCACTAGCAAATGTAAGCATATAGTGAAGGCTCAATAAATGCTTACTGTGAAATTCTTCTCATACAAACTGCAAAAGATTCTCTTAAATAAATACTCCTCCAATTTATTTCCTTTTCAAGTGTATTCACACCAATGAAAAAATTCAAGTTTTCTATCCCATGCTATAGTGTTTAATAATTTTGACTCTGTTAAAAGAAGCCAATTTCAAAGGAAACCCTATCAATGGTGTCCTCAGAGCTAGAGAGACTAAGCATGTAAACAGAGCTGCCCAGCTTTCAAAATTGGCCACCAGACCTCTTCTTCCTCCAGGCAGATTTTTATTAAACTTGGTATTAAACAATGTTGCCTGGAGCCTGATTAACAATTTATGCCTTCCTAAGCAGATTAACAGAAGTCTGTCATTTTGATTTTTTAATTCTTGTGTTTGGAAACAGGATGCACCTCTGAGTTTACACTTTCAATTTATGTATTTTATTTTCAGAATTCAAACTTAAACATTGTTCTTTTCTGAATTTTTTTCTTTTACAGTTTTAGTATCCATGTGTGTTACTATATATTTTCTATGCTAAATAAAGCAATTGCTTTTTTGCTAAGTGATTTTCTTTTCTCTCATTCAATCAATCCTAAATGTTCTTTTTAAAAATATTTTAAAGATATTTTGAATCTGTTACTTTCGAGAACACAAGAAGATTATTGGAAGTGAGTAGGATAATAATAAAAGCTAACACTTAGGCAGCACTTACAATATTTCAGGCACTATTCTAAATGGTTACATGAATTTAATGTTCACAACAATGTTCTGAAGAAAACACTATTAATCTTCCAATTTTACAGACAAAACTGGGAGAAAGAGTAGTTAAGCAACTTGCCCAAGGTCACACAGCTAGTACATGTCAGAGCTAAGATTAAATCCTGGCAGTCTTGATAGCCCATACTCTTAAATATTAAATTTTTGTGCCTTTTGTGCTTAATATGTATGTATATATACCCAAACAGATGGTAGATAGATGAATAGATTCAAATGTTTGTATCTCAAATTCAAAAATAATGTCAAAATTGTAAGGATATTTATACATGCATTTATATATATGAAATATATGTAACATATACATATTTCTCAGGAATCAAAAAATATAATTTTAAAGAAAATGAGAAACATATTTCCCTTTCAAGTCTCGGTGAATTTATCAGTATATTCCCACAACAAGTTAGATCAATTAATTATAGCCCAAAGCAGCAGATATCAGCCTCACAAAAGCCATTTAGCTTTAGGCCTAGCTTTTCACTTTAATTTAAGTCAGTCTTACAATCACTTACTGTTGGTCCCAAGGGAAGCCTGGCAAGTTTCTGGAAGGTTTAGACTCATCAGTCATTAATTTATTCATTCTATAATATTTACTGAGACCCTCCTGTGCCCAATGCTGGAGAGATACTGGGATGATAAGGCAACATACATAGCACTTTGGGGGAAACAGATTCTTTCTTCATATTTTATACAAAATAAATCCCATAAGAATTAAAGAGTAAGAGTATAAAACAAAACTGTAACTTTACTGAACTTAGATAAATATATATTTATAATCTTGGGGTGGCAATTGACTTCCTAAGCATGAAGCCAGAACTTGAAAACACAGTGAAGGAAGTCAGCAAAGTGAAGGAATGCATGCTTTAGTAATAACAGGCCAATAGTGCCAGCTTTGTATAAAAATGAATAGGACATTCACAGTTCATTTTATTCGTATTCTCCCCATACTTAGATCTTACATGAACATGGAAATTAGTCTTTCATTTCAGGTTACATTATGATCGATTTATAGGGTCTCTATTCATTTTCAGACTTGGTATTTGACCTCCTGCCCCAATTGAGAAAGAACCACCACATCCCTCTTCATTGCCAAAGGCTCATTACAGTTTTATTTTTAATAGCATGCCTCAAAGTACTTTAGACATCCCAGGTGGCGCGAGTGATAAAGAACCTGCCTGCCAGTGCAGGAGACCTAATAGATGTGGGTCCAATCCCTGGATCGGGAAGATCCTCTGGAGGAGGGCATGGCAACCCACTCTAGTATTCTTGCTGGAAGAATCCCATGGACAGAGGAGCCAGATGGGTTATAGTCCATAGGGTCACACAGAGTCGGACATGACTGAAGCAATGTAGCATGCTGTACATGGAATGTTTTCATTTGTTTCTTTCACTGATCCTTACAATTCCCCTGGTGAGTTTGTGGGACAACATTAAATAGAAATACTTTTCATCAAGAAATCAACAGAAATTAAGATGTAAGTGATGGAGGTTCAATTTAATTCAATAACTATTTAACCAACACTTAGGTGCAAAGCATTGTATTGGTGCCATGGATAATACCATGGCATCCAGTTGGTTACAATATGCATTAAATATAGGCCTACCTCAGATATTGTAGGTTTGGTTCCAGACCACTGCAATAAAGCAAACCACATGAATTTTATGGTTTACTAGTGCACATAAAATATATACTGCATTAAGTGTGTAACAGTATTGTGTCTTTAAAAATGCACAAATCTTACTTTAAAAATACTTTAAGGCTAAAAAACACTAACCATCACCCAAACCTTCAACAAGTTGTAATATTTTTGCTGGCAAAGGGTTTGAAATATTGTGAGAATTACCAAAATGTGACAAAGAGACACAGAGTGAGCAAATGCTGTTAGAAAAATAGCACTAATAGACCTGCCCAATGCACAAACCTTTAATTTGTCAGAAAAATACAGGGAGGTATACCTATATTAAATATGACTGTTAGAAACTGCCATTTTAGAAACTTATTCAATGAATAGATAGATATTCTGTCAGAATTGAGCCTTTCAGTCATGAAACAGACTAAGGTCTGCCATTATTAAATCTAGACTTTAATGTATTGACATCCAAGCTCAATACTGATATTAATATTCAGCTCATGTACACCAGAACAGCTGTCCAGGTTGCTTACCTCCAGTATCCCCACTCATCTTCACTGACCAAATCTCACTGGATATTCAGGGAAATGGTCAAGAATCTGTTTGTCCAGCAAACTCTCCCTGACTTCCACTCACCTGTCCCACCCTCCTCTTAAGATTTTTCACTGCATGATCCTATAATAGCCTCTACTTAGCCTCTAAGTCAACCTGTTGTTTCAAACATCTCTACAAGATAGGCCAGATCTTAACCTATCACACTGTGAGCCTCTAAAGAACAAGGCCTCTGGGTCTTAAACTTACAAGTCTAACCAAGGCCTAGCACTGTTTTTGGAAACTGGCAAGAACACCTTAGATGTTTATAGAAAGAAGAAATCGACAGTATTCATTATAAAATTGGACTACACTTATATGCTTTTACATTATTCATGTTGGTTAGTTTTTGTTTCTTGTAATCCAATTTCCTCTGAACATAGTGTAAGAATACACTTAAGAAGAAAGAAAGGTCAGTGCCAGCCTTCTAGACACCCCAGACCAAAGGAGTATACCCAACAGAAGGTGCTGTCCCCAGGACAACCTTGGTGTCTTCAGCCAAATGTCTAACATAGGGTTCAGTTCAGTTCAGTTCAGTCGCTCAGTTGTGTCTGACTCTTTGCAACCCCATGAATCGCAGCACACCAGGCCTCCCTGTCTTTCACCATCTCCCGGAGTTCACTCAAACTCATGTCCATCGAGTCAGTGATGCCATCTAGCCATCTCATCCTCTGTCATCCCCTTTTCCTCCTGCCCCCAATCCCTCCCAGGCATCAGAGTCTTTTCCAATGAGTCAACTCTTCGCATGAGGTGGCCAAAGTACTGGAGTTTCAGCTTTAGCATCATTCCTTCCAAAGAACACCCAGAGCTCTCCTTTAGAATGGACTGGCTGGATCTCCTTGCAGTCCAAGGGACTCTCAGTGTCTTCTCCAACACCACAGTTCAAAAGCATCAATTCTTCCGCGCTCAGCCTTCTTCACAGTCCAACTCTTGCATCCATACATGACCACTGGAAAAATCATACCCTTGACTAGACGGACCTCTGTTGGCAAAGTAATGTCTCTGCTTTTGACTATGCTATCTAGGTTGGTCATAACTTTCCTTCCAAGGAGTAAGCGTCTTTTAATTTCATAGCTGCAGTCACCATCTGCAGTGATTTTGGAGCCCCCAAAAATAAAGTCTGACACTGTTTCCGCTGTTTCCCCATCTATTTCCCATGAAGTGATGGGACTGGATGCCATGATCTTCGTTTTCTGAATGTTGAGCTTTAAGCCAACTTTTTCACTCTCCTCGTTCACTTTCAGGGTTACAGACCACATAACTGATGGGTCTTCCAATACAACACCTGAATATTTTATTGGGGATGTTTTCTTATCTAAAAGTTTCTTCAGTCACTCTCACCAAGGTGTAGAATTATTTAGAGGTTTTATTAATGTGTTCAGGTTGAAAATTGCAGCTGCATAAATGTTTTCTCTTTGGAATAGACTAGCATGATAAACCTTGGTTATCTTTTGGTTTATTGTCCACCCAGAGTAGTACATCAAATAGAATCTACAAAACAATCTTATGTACATGTTTTATAAGCAAAATCATTTTCCCCTAAATTTTTACCCTGGACATGTTTCTTGAGGTTCCACAGAAGTCTAATACCAGAGTCTACATACCTTGTTATAACCTTGAACACAACTACACAAAATAGATTGAATTAAATTCAACTGATTATGTAGTCCTGTTTCATTCCTTAAGTGGCAGTCAATACGTGAAATGGGATCTTCATGAATATTATTTGGCAATGAAATATGCAGTTCAGCCCAGCTCTCTCTGAGCATGCCAACTATTTTGTAAAGTTTAAAATGAAGAGTGAGAGAGGTTTGGATGATGTTCTTTATACTTCCTCCATTTAATGTGATATCCATCAGCCTGAACTCAAAAGTACATGCAGAATTTTAAATTTACTAATCAACAGAAGTTAGTTTGTTTTACCTAAGTGGATTTCCTAGAGTAGAATAGGTACCATGGTACATTCTGGAAAGTTTGTCTCCTATCTCACCACTATGGGAAATTGTAACTTCCAAGGGAAAACAATAGACCTATGGGTTCAGAAAAGTTAGGAAAGTGATTCCTATTCCTCTGGTTAACACTTCCTTTGGTTAACTAACACTTTCAAATAGTAACATCTCACCTTAACAAAAGTAATCTAAACTCTGAAGAGGCAGCCTCTCCCATACTTCACATCCCAACTTTAGAATAATAAGTAGAGAATTAAAGGATTTTCAGGAGTGATTAAGCTATTGGGGGTAAAGGAGAAGCCAATAAGAAAGCCTATTAACAGTGGAAAGGAGATCAGAAAAGTAAGCTATAGTAATTCATGTTCAGCATCCTAAAGATCTGATTACTTCTTACTCTTTATTACCAAGTATTTTCAGCTTATGCAATAGGATGCTTTGGGCTATGAGTGAGAAAAAAATCCTATTTCAAACTGGAAAGAAAGAAATAAAGTTATATTTGCAAAAGAGACATTCCACAGAAATGCAGGTTCCAAGTGATCCAAAGATGAGTAGTAGCATGATCAAACACTCTGGATCTTTCTGTTTATCCTTCCTTGTCATCTTTAGCATCAACTGCATTCAATGATCGGAGAAGGTAATGGCACCCTACTCTAGTACTCTTGCCTGGAAAATCCCATGGACAGAGGAGCCTGGAAGGCTGCAGTCCATAGGGTCGCTGAGGTTGGACACGACTGAGCGACTTCACTTTCACTTTTCACTTTCATGCATTGGAGAAGGAAATGGCAACCCACTCCAGTGATCTTGCCTGGAGAATCCCAGGGATGGGAGAGCCTGGTGGGCTGCCGTCTATCGGGTCACACAGAATCAGACACGACTGAAGTGACTTAGCAGTAGCAGCAGCAGCAGCAGCATTCAATGATTCCCCTCAAACTTTAAGATGATTGCCAGTGGCTACTGGAGCTACATCCTTCCTTATTCTTGTCTAGCAAAAGAGAGAGAAAAACCTCTCTCACTATCAAGAATTAAGGGTAGTGTCCTTCAGTTTGGCTGAGCCAGTACAGGACATATGACCACTTAGTATATTATTAACTGCATGTGCTAATTGGCTTTTTAGACTAAAGGTCTATTCTTGGGATCAGCTTCCCTTGATTTTAATTCCATGCATGGGGTCAGAGGGAGGAAATATATCTAGACAAAACTGGGATTCTATCAGGAAGAAAAAAGTTGGGAAATGAACATTGGCTAGTTAACAAACCCTGTCTGCTACAAGTTAGCCTGAGAATCAGTATTACTCTAAGTAAAAAATCTTAAGTGTTAAGTGGGTGAGGGATTCAAAGGAATTCAGTTTCATAAACCATAGCTTTACAGGTAGTAGATAATAAGACCAAAACCCACCTGTTCCATCAAATGAGGGTTATCAGCAAAATGGCAATTAGAGTGATACTAAACCATTTCAATGACCTCTGTTCCTATATTTTATTTTACTCTGTGCATGAAGTGGGTTTTGGTGTATTTGTTTTGGGAATATACTGACTAGAAATACATCACTGTCCAAAAAGAAAACATTTTTTTCATCTAGAGAGTTGAGGCTTAACTAGCTGGAAGGGAAGTATAATTTCATTTTGTTCTCATAGTCTCATTTAGAAAATAACCTTAAGAGATTCAAAGGACATTAAGCCATGTGAGCACTCTCCTTGCTCTCTAGGGGCTTGGCCTGGGCTTTAACTTTTCTAGCTTTTTCTGAAGTGTTTTCTTAAGCAACATTTTTGCCTTTAGCACTGTCCTAACCACTGGAGCTTTAAGAAATCTTAAAAAGTATTGTTTAAAAATAGCCTCACAAAACAATTTTCTTTTCTCTGCCTTGCTAAAAATATCCCAAATCTTTAAGAATGTTGTTTTTTTTTTTTTTTCCTCTTAGATTTTATTTGAAAGGCAACTAAGCTGAAATGCAGATGTTTATCTAAATCCAAGTCAAAACGGTTTGAGAAATAATTGCAAAATATAAAATGAAAACTCAACAGAGTGCTGCTCTACTATCTGGCTAATTTAAGGCAAAAGTGAGGTTCTAAGGTTGCTTTTTTAACAAATGCATTTATGTGGATGTGATGTATGCCACACAACAGGATGTTCCTGAAACATAATGTAATAAAATCTAAAGTCTAAATCCTACAATTTTTTCATCTTGTGTTCCCTTAGAACTGACTTTGCCACCGTGTGAGTTCACTCACCTCTGCAAATCTTTAACTATGACAAAAATGTCCTTTTTTGCCAAGCAAGTTAGGGGTAGAATTAAGGAGCCATGACCATAAAAGCTTTGAATTTAATTAGGAGATGAGTTATGTATGATGTTTTGAGGAAAGAGGGCACTGAGCTCTTAAACTGTCCTATTTTGCATGACAAAGGGAGTCCCAGGTTGACTGTGTAGGTACAAATACTTTCCAGTTGGGCAGATGACCTGTTGGATGTTCCTCTTAGTGCATTTTTCTCCTATAAATGAGGATAATGGTAATTTCAACTGCAGAAAAGTGTTTGAGGAGTAACTAAGATAAGCATGTAGGAAGCACTCCCAAAATGTTGCTGTCTTCATTGTTATCAAGAAGTCTTCCAAGTATTCAATCCATTTGAGGGTCTTGGTTATTTTTAACTTGCTGCAAGGTGGGGGTTTTTTTGTTGTTGTTTTTTAATTTCACTAATTGGAATGATGCACAGCATTTTTTATGTTACCAATGTAATGGCAAACGGGGAGGGGCGGGGGGGCAACATGCCCATAATTCTACTCACTGAAACGTGTTTTGGCTGACACAGTGAATGTGCCAAACAAGGCTTAAATTCAGAATTTCCTCAAAACCTCTTCAGCACCGTTCCCAGAAAATCTGCAACCCGAGACGGTTTCCTCATTTGGGCTTGCAAAGGTGTGAACTAACCGCAGCCAAAACGAAGTAAAAATGGTAGATACAAATTCCCTTATAGCACACTGTTGTCCTGAGGATCTTATTCTAATCTGACGGCCAGCTGCCCTTGTCCATGTGGTAATGAGTGGGGGAAAAAAACAGGAGACCACAACCATGGCATCGGAAACACATGGCGCTGGCAAGAGAAGGCACACATGGACATGTACACACACACGCACGTGTACACACACACCAGCTCCACCACCAAAAACACCGAAGACAAAGCAGGAAATGAGGTTTTGGTTCAACATGGAGACGTCAGAGGGTCACGTCCTCACTTCCTCCCATGAACACAGGGAACCCACCACTATGCTGCTGACTGCTAAGTCACTTCAGTCGTGTCCGACTCTGTGCGACCCCATAGAGGGCAGCCCACCAGGCTCCCCCGTCCCTGGGATTCCCCAGGCAAGAACACTGGAGTGGGTTGCCATTTCCTTCTCCAATGCATGAAAGTGAAAGTAAAGTCGCTCAGTCGTGTCCGACTCTTAGCGACCCCATGGACTGCGGCCTACCAGGCTCCTCCATCCATGGGATTTTCCAGACAAGAGTACTGGAGTGGGTTGTCACTGCCTTCTTCCTCTGAAAACACCTAAAATACCTGGCTGAGCAGCTCCCGCCAAAGAAAGCCCACAACTCAGCAGGTAGGACAGAGGGGACACCATCCCCCCAAAATCAAGCTCCCCCGCCAGTCAGGAGGGAACTCAAAACCAGAGGTTCTCCCTGGGGAACAAAGGGTTTGAACCCCACTCTCACACCGGCATCTGAGAGCCCTCAAAAGGTCTTTAAAAACTAATCAACCTCCTGCCCACCAGACCCACAGGGCTGAAGGGTCAGAGAAACAGCCCTCACGGGGCTCCCAGCGGCAGGACTCACCTGTTGCAGGCAGGGCGCAGGTGTCGGTGTCAATGAGAGACACGGACCTCCGCTGTGGGAGTCCTCACTTGCTTCATGTGCGGCTTAGCTTCGGCCCGAGGGGCAGGCATCTGACTTGACACACACACTGGGGACAGCTGGGGTGCTCCCCGACTCCGCAAGAGGGAGGCTGGCAGATGCCACCACGAAGCCGTCTCTGCCCTGCCCCAGCCCTGGCGCCATCTTCTCTCCCTCTTCCCGCCTTCGCACCTTCCCCTCGCCCCTGGCCCCGCCCCCTCTGCATTCACACGTGAGATTGGTGCCCCAGGCTGTAGCCCAGGGAGACAGTTCTTGACAGGCTACCACCACGGGTACTGGGTGGACATTGCAGGGAGACACCCACCCCCTGCTCAACCCCTGTTAAGAAAGAGGCCCATTTGCTTGGCTTGGAACTTGGGCTGAGGGGCAGATGTCAGATTTGGCCCAGAACTAGGGGCCCAAAGCCCTGCTGTCAGGGAACAAAGGCCAATGCATGCCATCATCTTTGCACTTGACCTCTGCCTTTTTACTACTGGCAGTATCTCCCAGACAGGGGCTTATACCCTCCTCTGGAGCCCAGATGTCCAACCCACAGAACACTTCTGGATCTCCTGGAGGACAGCCGGGGCTTATGCAGTCCCATAGGGCTGCATCTGTGTGTATGAGCCTTTTTTATATAAAGTGTACTGTTACATTTATAAATATAATTATATAACTATAAAATTTGCAGCATACACTGCTTTGTGTCATAATAATAGTCAAGTCTATTCAGAATAAAATTAGTATTACTTAGAGACTTATAGGAAAAATGTTATTTCAAATTTCAGTTCATATACATAACTTTTTCAAAGTACATGTGATCAATATAAGACATTCAAGCATAAAAAATTTACTTTTAGATTAAAATATGTGGGGGAAGTTGAATGGAATTGAGTTCCTGACAAAGGACTGGTATAAAATTTCTGGCTGTTAAAATGATCTCGTTCATGTATTTTTAGATGAGGCATTGTGGCTATTGAACTGCTACTGTATTAGAATTCTATAAGAAAAAATTTAGAGTGATTTGATAGTTTGTTTTAGTGTTAATATTTACAATTGGCCAGAAGTTACGTTATTTTCAATAACTCAAACTTATAGTAAAATATATTTAAACTTTTTACTTAATATAGCCGATGAACAATGTTGTGATAGCTTCCGGTGAACAGTGAAGGGATTCAGCCATACATATGCATGTATCTGTTCTTCCCGCTAACTCCCTCCCATCCAGGCTGCCACATAACATTAAGCAGAGTTTCCTGTGCTATACAGTAGGACTTTATTGGTTAGTCATTTTAAATATAGAAGTGTGTGGGGTACTTTTAACCACTAACAATAAGCAGAAATTTTTTTTAGTATCATTTTGATTAACGTGCAAGCAAAATATTTGAGGTGCCCTACCGTAGGGTGTGGAAGACTAATGTGTACATATACCACTCATACTGTAGAATTTTAACTAACATGTTATGCTCTGAGGCTCCAGTTCATCCCTAAATTCCTCAGTTAGGGCACTTTTGCAGCTGGCGTTAGATTTCCGAGAAATCTAGTCCAGGTAGCTCTGTACCAAGCCCAGGTTGTTTTCATCGCACAGTCATTCCCCTAATGTGAATGGAGAAAATGTCAGACTGGCAGGACCCTGCCCATCTGGGAAACTGCCCAGGTTTCCAGTTTCAGTGTCTCCTGAAAACAGTATATTCATCAAAACTAAAACACAAAGACCCAGCTGAGTCTAATTCTCTTATTTCTCTAACTCTACAATATGGTTTTGGACTTTCCCGGGTAGCACTAACGATAAAAAATTTGCCTGCCAGTGCAGGAGATGCAAAAGAGACCAATTCCATCCTGCGTCAGGAAGATCCTCTGGAGAAGGGCATGGCAACCCACTCCAGTATTCTTGCCTGGAGATACCCATGGACAGAGGAGCCTGGTGGGCTACAGTCCACAGGGTTGCAAAGAGTCAGACACTACTGAAGCACCTTAGGTCACCCAAACACATAATATGGTTTTACTAATGATACACTCAGTTGATCAGACCACCTGACCTGCCTCTTGAGAAATCTTTATGCAGGTCAGGAAGCATCAGTTAGAACTGGACATGGAACAACAGACTGGTTCCAAATAGGGAAAGGAGTACGTCAAGGCTGTATATTGTCATCCTGCTTATTTAACTCATATGTGGAGTACATCATGAGAAACGCTGGGCTATATGAAGCACAAGCTGGAATCAAGATTGCCGGGAGAAATATCAATAACCTCAGATATGCAGATGACACAACCCTGATGGCAGAAAGTGAAGAGGAACTAAAAAGCCTCTTGATGAATGTGAAAGTGGAGAGTGAAAAAGTTGGCTTAAATTCAACATTCAGAAAACTAAGATCATGGCATCTGTTCCCATTACTTCATGGGAAATAGATGGGAAGACAATGGAAACAGTGACAAACTTCATTTTTTTGAGCTCCAAATTCACTACAGATGGTGATTGCAGCCATGAAATTAAAAGATGCTTACTCCTTGGAAGAAAAGTTATGACCAACCTAGACAGCATATTAAAAAGCAGAGACATTACTTTGCCAACAAAGGTCTGTCTAGTCAAAGCTATGGTTTTTCCAGTGGTCATGTATGGATGTGAGAGTTGGACTATAAAGAAAGCTGAGCGCTG
>NW_011494903.1:10714382-10740854 GCF_000754665.1 Bison bison bison | reverse complement strand
ATCCAACCAGTCCATCCTAAAGGAAATCAGTCCTGAATATTCATTGGAAGGACTGAAGCTGAAGCTGAAACTCCAATACTTTGGCCACCTGATGTGAAGAACTGACTCATTTGAAAAGACCCTGATGCTGGGAAAGCTTGAAGGCTGAAGGAGAAGGGGAAGACAGAGGATGAGATGTTTGGATGGCATCACTGACTCAATGAACATTGAGTCTGAGTAAACTCCGGGAGTTGTGATGGACAGTGAGGCCTGGTATGCTGCAGTCCATGGCGTCTCAAAGAGTCAGACACGACTGAGCGACTGAACTGAACTGAACTGAATCATAGTAGTTATGCTAGTATTCAAATTATTAATATAGATTTAAGTGGGTTTACATTTTTCCTATGAGATGGCTTCATGTGGTATATTAGTATTTGGGGACTACATCTAATCCCACTCATGCACCATTTCAGATCTCCTTACTTCCCCTGTCTCTCATTCCAGCCACTGCCATGACAACCAGTTTCTACACATATTCTGACCCACTTTTTGCAAGTGCACACCTTGCTTTCTGCCTTGGGGCTTCTCTGTTGACACCACAAACTGAAACACTAAAGGAATCTGTTCCATGCTAAACCCTATTCAATAATCCAGAAGTGCAGGTGATTTGTTCCAGGAGTTGCATCTTTGACAAATCCAGGATTGGAGCCTATGGCTAAGTGTTCCTCCCTTTCTTCCCCAGGAGAGAAGGTCCTGAGACCTTCATAGGGTTTCTAGGATGATCTCATGGAATGGTGGCCAACTTGATAATGCTTTCTTGTAATTAATCCTCATTCTTTCTCTCCTTACTGCCCCCAAAGTCTGCACTCAGGAAAAACACTCCCCCTCCAAAATATTTGCATATAAAACACAGGTAAAATGAGTTACAATTCTAAAAATCAAGGCTGCCAGCTTGTTTTTCTAGCTCAACTATGTGCCCCCCAAACACCTCCTTTTGCCATTCCCATCTCCTGTTTTGCTGATAGTCATCATTCATTCATACATTCTTATTTTCTGCAAGGATTGATGGCTTGCCTGCTATATGCTAATGACAGCGATACAATGATGAACATAACCCTTGTTTCCTTCACTGAGGACATTGTCTCTAGATTCTCAAAAAAGACTGGTAGGGAACGCTGAACACATTTTTCTGAAGTCTGAAAGCACAGGAAAAAGCTACTTCACTGGCTGGATAATGGATGATGAGAAAGAATATTAGAACTCAAACAATGAAAGCAAAGAAAGAAGGCCACAATATACCCACTGGAAAGTGTCTCAAGCAATAGAGTGTCAGACATTCAGAGGTAAAGCAGTGTATAGTTTACTGCAGGGATGAAAGGCCTAAATGAAAACTACACAGACCACACAGAGGAGTAGTAGATGTTGGTGTCCCCATCCTGTGTGGATCTCAACCGGAAAACAGAGGTGCTGCTTAGCTGCTGGGTGAAGGGCTTCAGAGAGTGGGTGGTGGGGTGGTGGGTATTGGAAAACAACAAAATATTAAGTGCAAGAAGCCCAGCTTGGGCAGCAAACTGCTGCTTAAACAGGTTTACGCGGAATGTGATTGTATGTCTTTTTAACAGCCTCTAAAAGTCTTTTTTTAAAGCCTTTTCGGAAGTAGTTTCCTCTTTTCCTATCGTACTGTCAGTTGGCAGATGCCTCTGGGAAAGGGGGCTCTGCATTCTAAAAGGCTCTTAAATAATGTTGGTTAAAAATTACTTTAAAAGCTATCTGCCGGATAGCACCTTGCCCTCTTCCTCTCGCCCTCCCCAGTGACTTTCTCTTTCCTGAACCCTATCTGATTTGCCAATTACCTTCTTCAGAAACCTCTCTCGTTCTCTTGACACCTGTGCTGACAGAACATCCCATCCTGGCAGGCAGCTGCCAATTCTCATTGGAAAATGATTGCTAAACATTTCAGCGCAAGAAGAGTTCCCCCCCTCTGCTCATTGGCACCATAGAAAAAGCCATTATTCCTCATTCTTATGAATCCCAGCCCTTTTCCTTGTAACTCTCTCCCTCTGTGGCCTTCCTGGGTTCTGCAACAGCCATGACAAGGGGAGGGCCCATCTTCAAAAGACAGTGGCTTACCAGAGGATGCTTCGAGAGCCAGAAAGGTGCAGAGAAGGAAGCTGTGCCTTTACGAAAAATCACAACAATAACTGGACACCACAGCAGGCTGGGAAAAAGCCCAATACACTGGGCAGTGCTGGTGATTTCAGAAACAGATCTTAGGGCCTGTCAAACAACTAAGCCACTTTTGATTTTAACATTTTTCCAGGATTAAATCCTGCAGGCTATTTTCATACATCTCAAGGGGAATAAAATATCATCCATATATATATATATATATATGTTTTAAAGGCATTAATTAAGTTTAGCTCTGACACCCAAGAGTAGTGGTCCCTGACCTGAGCCCTGACCTCCAACAAGGGGTTCCGGATGAGGTTAATGGTTGTTGCACAATCAGATCGGTGTCACATATTGAATATAGGTCAAAGGATGACTGCTCCCTGCAAAAAAAACAAAAATAACCTTTCTAAGACACCATTTCATATTAGCATAGGACCATATGCTCAGGATCAGAAAGAAATTGTGTTGTATCTAAAAGAAATCACTTTGGGAGAAAATCACATTTGGAGCTAAGGCGTTTGGCAATGGAACTGCATTTCTGTAAGCCTTTATTTACTGATTGCAGATAAATCCTGACCTGAAATTAATGAAAACTGTGAGCGTGTCCTAGTAAAGTTTGGGATGAACTGACAACTTCAAATGATTTTATACTATGACTTTCCTCTTCCTACTTTCAAAATATCTGGCATCAAAAAGTTTGAAGCTTTGATGTAAAAAGCCTTACAGTTCATATTAGCTCATTCATGAAATCCAGAAAGGGATCAAGTCACACATATGATTGATTAGATTTAATTGTTTTTTTATCTAGTTGTGACAATTGAAATTATAATCCTGCTGCTGAGGAGACATTTTACCCAATATTGGATAGATTAGCAAAAATGAAAGCGATAAACTCCTTTCTACTATAAATCTCGAATATTCTTTAGAATAATGTCTGTTGTCAACTTTAATGTATTTTAATTATAATTACAAGAAAAATCCTTTGTTAAGCACCAGCCAACTAGTTAGTGATGGTTTACATGATACTTTAGTTTTTACTGAAAATATTTAATGAATTTTTAAATCATTTAAATATAATATCACATAGAATTACCTTTACTGAGCTATTAAACTGCTGTGGGTATGAATATTATTCAACCCATCCTTCAATATAGTTCTTACACTGGATCCCTGTAATAATTTAAAACATTTTAACTTTATTAGTAAAAACATGCCATTAAGCATACAGTGAAAGTGATAGGTTTGGAGGAACCATCGATATTCAGGCAATAGAAAATGTAAAACCAAATAGCTTGGGGCCAATTCAGTTCCTCCATGTAAAATAATTCTGGTTAGAGCAAATCAATGTTTTGAAGAGGTAGCCTAATCAAATATAACTCTAATAAAGTTAGGTAAATTGAGAATTCCACATATGGTGTGCAGAAAACTCATTACTCATTACAAAACAAGGATTTTAATGTCTCCAGGTCTAAACGAAAGAGCGCTGCCGCAAATAAGCAGATTCGGAGAGTGATTACGGTTAGGAGTCAGTCTTATGTGGGTTCTTTACTATCCATGTGACCTGTGTAAATCGTTCAATCACTATCCTTTTCCCTCAATGTCCTACTTCTTAAAATTATTGTGAGGATTAAATGAGATGTATTATAAGGTGATCACACAGTTCTTGGCTCACAACAGGTACTAAATAAGCCTTGGTCATTTTGATTAGTAGTGTTATTTTATGATAGTGATGATGATGCATGCATGCTCGGTCACTTCAGTCATGTCCGACTCTTTGAGACCCCATGGACTGTAGCCTGCCAGGCTCTTCTGTCCATGGGATTCTCCAGGCAAGAATACTGGAGTGGTTTGCCGTGCCCTCCTCCCAGGGGATCTTCCCTACCCAGGGATTGAACCCACGTCTCCTGCATCTCCTGCATTGCAGGCAGATGCCTTACCACTGAGCCACCAGGGAAGCCCAATGATGATGATATTTGATTATCATTCTATGCAAGTAAAAGCATGACTCCTGAATCCTCCCAGTCAGACACACACACACAGAAACCAGCCAGCTCTTTTCATAAAAATCAAATCATTACATTTGACACAGAAACTCCACATGGGAACCAAGAGACAAATGACCTAAAACCTGTTTTTCCTGACAATGAGTATACTGTAAAACACAGTTACCATTGTAAAGCGAGAGGTAGGCTTTTTGCTTTCTTCAAAATCTTTGCCCTCCTGCACCAGAAGTTTAAAGAGATTTTACATGTTTGCAAATTCTACCAGATAGCCTACCATATTATTTAAATAATTCATTTTTGGAAACTTTCAATACATTTTTTAAACTTATAGCTGACATTTTTCTGAAAACTTAAGGTTTAAAAAAAAAGAAATGAGGCAGTTCCTGGATTTAAGAAGTTTATTTGCAATCTAATGTTTATTTTGTTGATTCAGTTGCACAAAACCATTACAGTAAATCTCTTGGGAAAAAAAATATGTTGTTGCTTTTAATGCAGGAGTCAGCAGTCTAAGGCTCTCAGGCCAAATCCAGCCACTGCCTGTTTTCATATGACCTGCAAGCTAAGAATAGTTTTCATGTTTTTAAATGGTTAAAAGAATCAAAATAATATTTCATAATAATTATATAAAATTCAAATTTCGGTACCCCTAAAATAAAATTTTATTGCAACAAATCATTAGCATATTATCTATGGCAGCTTTCACACTACAATAACAAGTTGAGTAGCTGCAGCAGAGACTGTGTATGGCTTACAAAACCTAAAATCTTTACTATCTGACTCCCTAGAGAAAATGTCTACCAATTTCTGTTCTAATATAGCAAACCCTGCTACCAAAAACAAAAAAATAATTTGTATAAGCATCCTCCAACTTAGGAACAGGTTTTATACAAAAAATTCATTTGGAAGTCAGTTGTCCATGAGAACCAAATGATAAATGAGTTGGGTACCTAAGCTAGCCCACAAATGCTGATTAACTTATAATTATTTTAACTGTAGTACTGAGAGCCTGAGTTATGAAGTTTAGAAATAGGTGGCCATAAGTCAGCAAGATCCCCTGAAGAAGGAAATGGCAACCCTTCCAGTAGTCTTGCCTGGGAAATTCCACGGACAGAAGGAGCCTGGAGGTTACAGTCCATGGGGTAGCAAAAGAGTCTGACACAACTTAGCCACTAAACAACGAAGCTGCAAGAAAGAGGAGGAAAAAATGTCCATAACCTTTTCCTGATTGCAAGGCCATAGCTGGATACACATAGTTCTTGTCAGGTACTGTCATGTTCTTTGAGCAAAAGGACTTTATATTATATATTTTTATATTCCTCACGGTACTTATACGAGGGCATTTATAAGTGCGCAATATATACTTGTTAAATGAAATATATCCATTTATTTCGATGTTATGTGTGCTGAGTAGTCAATATGGCCTCAATTTCCCCTACTTCTCTGTCTCTTACTAATAGGCATAATTTTCAAAAATTTGGATCCTTATGAAAAAAAATTAGTCATTCTGATTTTAAAACCTAGACCAACTTTTGAACGTTTTCCAGTGCAAAACCACATATAGTGAGAAATACATTTTACATCCCAACCAAATGCACATATTCACATATACTTATAACCTAAAAGCTTCATCAAAAAAGAGAACTTTTTGAAATGCAAAACTGTCTTTTCTATTATATTCTGTTCATTTAATTATTTTTCAATTCTCATCAAAATTACTAAATTGGTTTCATGAACAACTAGTGGGGTCACAACCCACAGTTTGAACAGCTGGGTCTGTGGTATTCAGGATAAATTTCTGAATACTCATTTCAGGACCATTAATTGAGCACCTTAATAAGGGCCTGGTCCAGACACCATAGGGCTTCCCTGGTAGCTCAGTAAACAACAAACCTGCCAATGCAGGAGACATGGATTTGACCTCTGGGTGGGGAAGATCCACTGGAAAAGAAAATGGCAACCCACTCCAGTGTTCTTGCCTGGGAAATCCCATGGACAGAGAAGCCTAACAGGCTGAAGTGTGTAGGATTGCAAAGAGTCAGACATGACTTAGTGACTGAGCATACACACACCAAACACCCTGACAGACACAGAGATCTGATCAATACGTCACTCCCCCTCACCTTAAGGACTGGATGTCTAGGTGGGAAGGTAACAGAGTAAAAGGTATGGAGGCTGTACAACACTCAACTCAGCCAGAGGTACACACAGGTTATAGTATCAAGTTCCCAGCAGCAATTAAAGAATTCCCAGTCCAAGGCACAGTTTTGCCTCTATTAATTTAATATTTTAATTAACTTTTGGTTTAGCTCTTTTAATTAACTTTTGGTTTAGGACATGGCTTCCTGTTCTGCTATTTAGATAGAGCTAATTATTCCCCCAAAATTTAAACCAGTTTTTGAGAGTGGAAAAACTTTAAGATATATTTAACTTAAATACAGATACAAATTGAGTATAAGTATAGATAATACTGGAATTAGGCATTTAGAAGTTTTTTTGCTTAAGTGGAGAGTCATTTGTATTTTCCATTGTCATTAAAGTTTTTAAGTTCATTTTTATAACCAAATTGCTAAATAATGTTGTTATTATAATACATTTGAAATTGCAGAGCATTTATAATTGTAGAAATACTAACTTGAAATATACTTGCAATATCTTTTTGAGACCATTACTATTTTAAACTTAATTATAATATATTATCCAATGATGCAATTTTATAAGCAGGAAAATTCACAAAAACAAAAAAAGTACACAATACCCAATTGTTGTATTTAAAATTATAGCTAAAAGAAAACTTTACCTGAAAGAGGTTTATCTCACATGCCTTAAAGATTTATAGTTAATTAAAGTAAAACATGGGTTGGTAATTTCAAATGTACTGCAATTTCATCCATTTAACAAAGAACCTATTTCACTGGTATAAATTACAGATATGAGAAAACACAGGGTATTTTGCATTTTAAAGATTTTATACCCACTCTGATTTATTTTGAGCGAAAATTCCAAAATACGTGGCTCCCACTCTTTCCCATCTTTGTGGGCTCCTTAGAGTTAGCCCCACACTCAGTCCACCAGCATCCAGTCACATATGCTTCCCAGATGTGCTCAGAATCCTCCTCCTTTCTTCTCTTTCCACCTGCAGAACCTAAGTCCATCAGAACCATCATGTCCTTTTGCCTAAACTATCAGAGAAGCCACGAAATTGTCTCCCTAATTTCTTTCTCCAGCTCCTGTGAAATCCAGACTTTACACACAGAAAGAGACATCTGTAAAATATAACCCAGAACCTGTGACTTTGAAAGCTTTGTGGCTTTCAAAGCAGTGCTTCAGTGCATCCCACTGCACTTTGCTACCCTCATTGTCCACCACCCCATTCCTTGTACACTGTGTTTCAGGCACATTTAACTTCTTTTTCTTTCCCAATTGTGATACTCAATTTTAGGTATCAACTTGGCTGAGCTACCATGCTCAGGTAGTCAAACATTACTCTAGATGTTTCTGTGAAGGTGATTTTTTGGATGAGACTAGCTTTTAAATTGGTGGATGTTGAATAAAGTTGATTACTCTTTGTAAGGTGGGTGGGCCTCATCCAAGCAGTTGAAGGCCTTAAGAGAACAAAGATTAACCTCCTAGCCAAAAAGAATTTTGCCAGCACACAGCCTTTGGACTGGAATGGCAGTTCTTCCCTGAGTCTCCTAGCCTACACCATGAGATTTTAGATTCACCAAATCTTCACAACTGCATGAACCAGTTCCTTCAAAGAAATCGAGATGGATAGGTAGGCACATATCCTGCTGGATCTGTTCCTTTGAGAAGCCTGACTCATCTATCAAACATACCAAGCCTTTTCTCACTGTAACACCTTCAGTACCTAAGCGCTGAAACACCTTTGCTCTTAGTGTCCTCCGTCTCTGGAACACCTCCCCAGGCTCACCATATAACTGCTCCCTTTGTAGTGTTCATGTTTTACCTTGGAGTAGCTTATCCAGATACTCCATCATATCATCTCATTTCCTTCATGGAACTTCTCATCTTAAAATGATCTTTGTTCATTTGTTTGCTTATATATTTAATTTTTTTACTTGTTTTATATACTTTTAATATTGGTTGATGTTTTAAGAATGATTATGTGTCCTGAAATTAGGTTAATTTCCCTGTATACTTAAATTGTCATGTTTCTGATGTATGTGGTATACATCAACAAAGAGTGTTTTTTTTTTCTTTTTCTAATTTTTCATTTTATATTGGAGTATAGTTGATTAGTTGAGGCTTCCCTGGTGGCTCAGAAGGTAAAGAATCTGCCTGCAATATGGCAGATTCTTTGATCCCTGGGTCGGGAAGATCCCATGGAGAAGGGAATGGCTACCCTAGTATTCTTGCCTGGAGAATTCCATGGACAGAGGAGTCTGGAGAGCTGTAGTCCATGGGGTTGCAAATAATTAGACACAACTGAGCACCTAACCCTTTCACTTCCATAGTTGATTACCAATATTGTATTAGTTTCAGGTGTGCAACAAAGTGATTCAGTTTTATAGATATATGTATCTATTCTTTTTCAAGTTCTTTCCCCCTTTAGGTTATATTTTGTTTCTCTCTGACTGATTCTGTGAGGAAAGATGCCTATCATGTTCCTTGTTAAGTCTCCAGCATTAGAGCAATGCCTGGGAAATAGTAAGCATTCACTAAGTATTTATTGAGTAAATGAATGAACAAATTAATAAAGAAAACATTTTTGTTAAAGTTCAAATTACTTCCTAAACACTCTGAATCTGTTTAGCCCAGGAGGTCATTCTTCTCCTAGAATTCATATAATGATATAGTGCTGTGCTGTGCTTAGTCGCTCAGCTGTGTCTGACCCTTTGTGACCCCATGGACTTTAGCCCACCAGGCTCCTCTGTCCTTGGAGATTCTCCAGACAAGAACACTGGAGAATGCCAACACTGGGTTGGCATGCCCTCTTCCAGGGGATCTTCCCAACCCAGGTATTGAACCCAGGCCTCCCACATTGCAGGCAGATTCTTTACCGACTGAGCCACTGGGGAACCCAAGAATACTGGAGTGGGTAGCCTATCCCTCTCCTGGGGATCTCTCCCACCCAGGAATCGAACCTGGGTCTCCTTCATTGTAGGCAGATTCTTTACCAGCTGAGCTACCAGGGAAGCAATGCCTGGGAAATAGTAAGCATTCACTAAGTATTTATTGAGTAAATGAATGAACAAATTAATAAAGAAAACATTTTTGTTAAAGTTCAAATTACTTCTAAGCACTCTCTGTCAAGCCTCAGAGTCTGTTTAGCCCAGGAGGTCATTCTCCACCCAGAATCCAAATAATGAAATAATGAAATAGAAAGCTGGTTAAATATCTCATGAAAAAGTAGCAGCTCCCCTGTTAGTTTCCACACATAATTGTGGTACTTAAGCCTTAAATAGGAAACCTCAGACATATGCTAAAATTGCCCTAGATCTATCTTTCTTTTTTTCATAGTGGAGTCTAATAAATCTAATTAAATCAGAGTGAGACCATTATTATTCCTTTGTAAACTTCCATGATTAAAAGGAGTTCTTTATACTTCCTATGACAAATCATTCCTATTGGAAAACACCAGAGGGACTTGTCAGGGTGTAGACCTAGTATCAAAGGTTCTGCCTACTGACTAGGTTCTTTTTTCTTTTTTGAATTAATGAGACAATATTGTCCATATTGCCAGACTTAAAGTCAGTGCTGATTTTTTTAACATAAGAACTCAGAAAGTAGGGCCACCTCCAACAGATACGCCAAATCCATTTTAAATTGTTCAGGATATTTTAACTTCATAAATACCTTCCAGCACAGTCTTTGGATCTCACCCTATCACGAAGAGTTAATGTAATTAACATGAGGATGAGCAAATTCCCTATTCATTTATTTGCTCATCTGTTCATTCATTTTATTGTGAAGCATTGCTAAGCACCATGTACTGAGCTAGATAGTATATACCAGTGAATAAAAGAGAGTCCCTGTCCTTGACAACTTTACAATATAGAGGAAGCAAAAAGGCATAAAACAAATACATAATTCAATATATAGATATGTTATTTAAAAACTATAATATGTGCTATGAAGAAAATAGGCCCGGGTGAAAGGACAGAGAATAACTGAGGGAACATACACTCTGATAGTGAAGTCATGAAAGGTCTCTGGAAGTAGTGATGTTTTATTCCCTAACCTGAAGGATGAAAAGAAGGAAGCCCAGAGAGAATAGTGTACGGAGATGGAGATAGATGAGGGTACCAGGAAGAAGGTAATCTGAAGAACTGAAGGGATCTTTTTCCAGGAAACATCATCCTTAAAATCATCTGGATTTTTTCTCTTTCTTTGTGTTAGCCACAGGCTAAGATATGCCTCCTAGCCTGAATTCTCACCCTATCCTGGGCAGGCAGTATGCAGGGGGGAAACATTTAAATGGAAACCATGTAGTTTGTCATGCAAATTGAATCTCTTGAACACAATTCGATTTAATAGATGTCCTGGTTGATCATTATGCAAGCACAGCCTGGCTGCACTTTGACGAAATCCTTTGTCAACTTCAGCGACTCTGTCCCCAGTCACTCCCTCCTCCCTAGACAAGCTCTTTAGCTCACAGCTGGAACTCTTTAGGAAAGAAACACTTCTGACTGGATGAACTGAAGCACCAGTTTTTTCCTTACATACCTATAGTGTTGATTATGTAAGCCATAGTCAGAAATCTACTGTTGGTCTTGCACTCAGCCCGCATACATTTAGGTCATGTGAAATCAACTTTAATTCCGATGCAGGAAGGGGGACTCCCTCCAGGGCCCAAGTGGGCTCTTGTCTAGCACTCAGAAATGAATTGTCCAAGGAGACACACAAGGCAAGAGACTTTATTGGGAAGGGGCCCCCATGGGGAGAGCCGGGGGCTATGGGAACACAGGAGAACTGCTCCGCCTCATAGCTCGAAGTTTTGGGTTTTATGGCGAGGAGGTTAGTTTCCAGTTTTTACTGGCAAGTCACTTGACTTGGGGTCTTTCTTGGTGACACTCGCATTACTCAGCCAAGATGGATTCCAGTGAGGATTCTAGAAGGTTAGTAGGACATGTGGACTGGCATCTCCTCTTTCTTTGTGACTTTTCCCAAATCCTTCCAGTTGGTGATAGCATGTTAGTTATCAGTTCCTTAACAGGACCTCCTGTTATGCAAGTGGTTACTAGAGTGCCTAACCAGGGTGGGAAGTTCCCCTAACAACTCTATTCTGAAAAAATGAACCCAAAACATCTCCAAGGCATAGAATCTGGGAATTAAGTGGAAACTGTCCTCTAGATTTTTAGAAAAATTTAGCTCATTGATGAAGACTTTACCTTCTTGAATATACTATTATTGACTTGCAATAGAAACACTTGAGAGAAGACGATCGTCAAAGACTGATGACCTGTGAAAGGAACTGGAAGAAATCAGAAAGCTTGAGTGAGTCATGATAGGATTTGATGACTATGTGCCATCTTGCACTTTGTTTTATTCCTCATTTGTTCATCTATAAAATAGAATAAATTCCATTTCTCTGATGAAAACCTTGAGTTAACAGATTCAGGAATGTTAATCACCTAATCAATGTGAATGTTTGTTGTTTGAGATATTGGAAGAGAGTTATTAAGGAAAGACAGCTTGATGTGGTAGGGAACACTTGCATTATAGAGATTTATACAACTAACCGCTAAGCTTCCAACTTGGCCAATACTGTTATGAGTCTTTGAGACAGGTGGCTCCTCAAGTTCTTTAAACTTCAGTTTGTTCATCTATAAAAATAGAGATCACAACTGCTAGATTTTTGTGTGAATTATATGTGAAACCATATGCAAAACCATCAAGGATGCTTTCTCTCAGATAGTAAACTTTCAGTATATGTAATTTGCCTTTCTTTTACCTATTAGCATTTTCAAAAAAAAACTAACAGTTCTTGGGTTGGCCAAAACCCAAATGAGGGCCTTCTAGTCAACCCATACCTTTTCCTGTTGTATTTTTAAGAATAGAAAAGTCTTTCCAGACCAGATTTTTTATAAAACTCCTTACAAGAGAAATAGGTCTTAAAATGACCCAAGTAACTTTTTTGGATAGGAATATTCACTACTTCTAAGGATGTTTTAATGTTTGAAATATATAGCTTTTGATATATACAGTGACCAGACTCTGACATCAAGCGAACTTTCTTTAAAACCAATTTTTCCTTACTCTAAGAATGTAATCCTGTAATCTTGTAAAAGTGATCCATATATTAATAGATATAAAACAGCCCTGCACATAAATCAGAGAGCAAGAATTAGATATGTCCCTTATTTTTTCCATTGTTATTCATGTCAAACTTGATGCATTCTTTGCCTGGGATAATGCTACAGAAAGTTTTTTAATTAAAAAAATTGCAAAAGAGTACATTAAATGGGCTTAACATGAAAGTGTTTTCTTTTGATGACTCAGATAATAGTATAGTAAGAATCACCTCCTGGGTGCCAAGTTCAATGACAAGGCTTTAGTACCCTTTATCTCACTTAATCTTCTCAATATGTATAAGATATAAATATACAAATATTTAGATTCATTATACAATTACATAAAATTGAGATACAAAGAAGTTAAGAAACTCAAGGTAGGACAATTAATTGATGATGGTTTTATAACCGAAATCAGAATAATTCCACATAGCCTCTATTAATTAACTGTACCTAGCAAAAATTAAAATTAAGCCAATCTAATATAAATGTTAGGCCATTTCTGTTTTTATCACTTTGTGCATTATCCTGATTAATGCTATTATCATTAGATATTTGAGAGACTATATTCTCTTACAAAATCCTGGTTTTTTGAGATGGTAAAGTCCTTTGTCCTTCTGCAGCACTTTCCACTCTCTTTCTTTCTCCCTCTCTCTCTCTCTGTCTCTCTGTCTCACATGTGCACCCACACACACACACATACACACACATATACACACACAAGCTTTCTTTCTGTAGTCCATTCACTCCCTTAACCTATACAGTACGTTCAGCACCTGAAAAAGTATCCCTCCCATTTTCTTTCCCAGTTGACTTTCTGCAAACTCAATGAGACCATCTTTATCTTTTGAGTAGTAGAGATTTGTTTAGAAGCCCTTTTGAAAATGAAACAGATTTTAAGGACATAGTTTCATAGTAGGAGATAAAAATGATTCTTAAGGCTTTCTTGATGTATTTTCATCTCCTTTTTTTTAACTGCTTTGTTCACATGAAGCTGGCTTAGTATTTATTTCTCCTTGAAGAATTTATTGTCACAAAAATTAATTACTTTGCTGCTAATAAAATTAGGATTTGGGAAAAACGGAAGCTTTGTAACATTATCCCTCCTTTTGGGAAACATACTTGTGCTCTCTAATGTGGAACTTAGGAGTTCTATAAATCCAGTACTTTGTTTAAATAGTTTAATGAGATTCTTATTTTATTCTTTTTTGTAATTATTTGTAGAATGTGCAGCTCTCGGTGATTTAATTCTTAAAAAACTAATTAGTGTGCTATGGAATGATTTGTCTTTCGTTAATTTCCATTAACATTACATTTTGGTTTTGGTGGTATATGTTGCATTGGGTTCCCTGTGGGCATCTCTGGATGAAATGTGTATTTAACTGTGTCCAATATAATGATTCCTAATGAATGAATGAGTCCAAAGGAAAAAATAGTGGATATTTTGATCAGCCTTTCATTTAGAAGGCTGAAGTTGGAAATTCTATAAAGTTAAAATGTATTTTCTCAAATAATTCTTTTTTAAAGCTATACTCAGCTGTTGAGAAATACTGCAGTGCTGCATAGAGAAAGATCTATCAACAATGATGGCAATGATGGCGGGGCAGGAGTGGTGATAAATAATAATGAAAGAACAATTACTAATATTTACTAAGTGCTTCAGTGGACCCGACATCTTGACATTATCTCATTTAATCCTCACAATGACCTGTTATTATCCCCATTTCATAAGTGAGAGAACTTGAACTTTGAGAAGTAAATAAATTATCTAAAGTCACGTACAGGGCTAGAGGTAGAGTGAAATTCCAAGGTTCCAGAGACAAGCTTTTACCTATTCTACTAGCATTTTTAGTCTTTATAAATATAGCAAGTAATCTCACAATGTTTATATTTTAGTCTACTTGTCTATGGGCTTCCTAGGTGGCTCAGTGACAAAGAATCCGCCTGCCAATCAATGAAGGAGATTCAGATTCCATCCCTGGGTCGGAAGATCCCCTGGAGTAGGAAATGGCAACTCGCCCCATTTCTTTCCTGGTAAATTCCATGGGCAAAAAGAGCCTAGCGGTCTACAGTCCATGGGGTTGCAAAGAGTGAGGCACATACTAGTTCTCTGTATTGTTTAGCGCATCATTTTAAGACAGTGGTTCTCAGCCCGCAGTGATCCCTGCCCTGGGGAACATTTGGCGATGTCTGGAAGCATTTTAGCTGTCACAACTGTGACGCGAGTGTTACCAGCATCTAGTTGGGGAGAAGCCAGGGATGCTGCTAAACATCTTACAGTTCACAGAACAGCCCCCACAACAGAGATTATCTGGCCCAAACTCAATAGTGCTGAGGCTGTGAAACCCTGTTTTAAGGAGCTGTCTGTCCAGTGATTGGTTTTCTGGTAATCATGTCCTTATATGGATCGATTTCTGTTCTAACTGCTCTATCTTGATGAATAAATGACTCTGAGCCTTGTGTTTATAGGAGAGACTGCATAAAACAAATGCAAGGGGCTTACATCATCCCTTAAGTTTGCAGAGGGTATAATGATATATCCTTTGGGCTTGATGATATTGTTATTGCTATAGACACAACACAAGAGCCCACTCTAGACATCACTGTGCCAACTATGTTACATATTCAGAAGATGCTCACAGTGATAATGCTTAGTAGGCATGATTTTCTCCATATTGTGCATAAGAATCTGAAGAATACAGAGATTAAATAGCTTTCCTAAAGTTGCTGCTGCTGCTAAGTTCCGTCAGTCGTGTCTGACTCTGTGTGACCCCAGAGACGGCATCCCACCAGGCTCCGCCGTCCCTGGGATTCTCCAGGCAAGGACACTGGAGTGGGTTGCCATTTCCTTCTCCAATGCATGAAAGTGAAAAGTGAAAGTGAAGTCGCTCAGTCGTGTCCAACTCTTAGCTACCCCATGGACTGCAGCCCACCAGGCTCCTCCGTCCATGGGATTTTCCAGGCAAGAGTACTGGAGCGGGTTGCCATTGCCTTCTCCGTTCCTAAAGTTGAGTAGCTCACAAGTAGATGGACCAACATTCACATCCCAGATACAGGCTCTGTTCACCTTACCCCAGATATAATTAATTACTAAGAGCAATTTACAGCCCTGGGTTCTGTACAGTCTAATTTTTCATTATACTAAAGTAGGGTTTTTCCTCAGAGTCTAACACTTTTTAGCTTAGATATAATTGAATAGCTCCTTGCATATTAGAGTTTGAAAAGAAATATTCTCATTTTACAGAAACATACACTCTAGTATCTCATAAACAGGTTATAAAAATAGATTATTTCTTAAGGATGAGATATGAGGACCATCTCTTCCTGTGAGAGGTTCCCTTGTAAAGTTTAAAAATAAAATAAAATTTAAAAAATAAAAAAAAGAAAGAAAACAAAGCACAAAGACATTGTGTGACCAGACTGTGTTCACACAGCAAGTTGCAGGGTGGGGCCAGGGGGCGGGGGTCTGTGACCGTGGACCAGTTCTCTTACTTAGACTCCCTTTTGCTTCTGCCCACAGTGCACCCACCTTTTTGACCCGCTTCTCCCTTCAGGGAGCTGATGGTAGGAAAGCTGTAAGTTCATTCCCCCTGCTGAACTGGTGGAATGCTTTTACAAACTAGGGACACAAACTCATTATCCTCATTATTTTCAAAAATTGTTTAGGACCACAAACATGTTGTGGAAGATTAGTCCTTTGAAGAAGAAAGATGAGAGTGGTAAAATCTCACGATTCTCATTATTATGCAGTCAAATCACTCTGTAAAACTAATTAAGGATTTTGCAGTATTTTATGCTCCTTGGAATCAAACGTGAAGAAACAGGGTCTCATGACTTTCATAAGAAAATGATGAGTCTGCTCCTAATCTCGAAACCTGAAAACTATTCCTCCCTGGAAATTTGCCCCTTCTTCTAGTTCAGTATGGTATGTTATGCTTCCTTTAAGCAGGGCTCGTCAACCATCAGAGGTCATGCTCTCTTAACCGAGGTCATGTGCTAACTCAGAAGAGTGCAGGTTTCATCTTACCCTTTCCCACCTCACCCCTTTCTTAAACTAAATTGGGTAAAAGACAAGGAAAGTAAAATATGAAGGGAGGAACCCTCTACCCATTGGATCATGTTTTCCCACGCCTCCTCTATGCTCTACACTACTCCACAGTGAATGTGGAAGTTAATCTATTGGAGTTGGGATGAAAAGTTTGAACCTAAATTAATTGGTTTTTGTCACATATGCTTTCAAGTTTTTTTTGATTGCTCAATACCATGTACTGTATGTTAGTACAGAAGTACATGGATATAACTAAAAACAGATTATGTATTTGGAGATTACAAGCTCTGGAATTTGGGAAGGCCACTGTTCCTTATGTTCTGAAATAGAAACATCTTCTGACTCTCCTAGAATTCTAAAGTATAAACCTCCTCCCCTCCTTGGCAGTGTATCAGAGGTGATACGCTAATCCCTTCATGTCCTTCTAAGTATCACAGGCCTAGGCTTCCTCCAGAATTTACACCTCAATGGCCTCCAACCCCAATAATAAATATATCTTTTAAAAAGCAAGTGTAAATCCCATCCTAGCCACAATATGTGGTTGTACTTCTTAGACACTCCCTGCCTATCAACTACCCAGCTTCCAAGATCCAACCTCCTCCTCTACCTGAACCACCTATATCTGGGCAAGCAAAGCTTGAGAGCCCTGGAAAAGGCTGGGATCCTGTATTAGTTGCCTATTGCTGCTATAACAAATTATAACAACTTAGTGACTTAATACAACACAAATTTATTTTCTTACAATTTCATGGGTCAAAAGTCACCCTGGGCTAAAATTATCTTGCCAGTAGTGTGTGTTCCCTTTGGAGACTCTAGGGAGGATCCATTCCTTTGCCTTTTTCAACTTCTAGATGTCACCAGCATGGCGTTAGCTCGTGGCACCATCCTCCATCTTCAAATCCAGCAGTGTAGCATCTTCAGACCTCTTTCTCTCTGACTTGTGCCCCATAATCACATCTCTTTTTTAATTCTTTTGCCTCCCTCTTATAATTCCCTATAGTTACACTGGACCGCACTCAGATAATACAGGCTAATCTCCCTATCTCAAGATTTTTAACTTAATCACATCTGCAGAGTGCCTTTGCCATGTAAGCAAACATATTCCCTGGTTCTGGGGATTGGAACATGGGCATATTTAGGGGCCCAGTATTCTGCTAACCACACATCTGTGTAGGACTTGGGAGGTGAATCAGCTGAAGAAGGAAACTACATTCACCTTGATTCCAAAATTGGAGAAATGGAAAAAAGTGTGATTCTAGGACTAGACATACCTAGATTCCTACCCCAACTTTACCAATAACAATATGATCTTAGACATATCATTTAACCTCTCCATGAGCGTTTCCTCACCTGAAACATGGAGAAAATCAAACTTCATATAGAGCAGAAAAATACAAAAGTACCAAGCATTACAACAGACCCTTAGTAGGTATTTGATTAAAGTTAGGCCTGGTGTGCTGCGATTCATGGGGTCACAAAGAGTCGGACACGACTGAGTGACTGAACTGAACTGAATTCTTTTCCCATTCTAATGTTTAGTCCAAGCTCATGTAATGCTGAATATGGTTGTATGACATTTCCAAAGTGACTGACTGTCCTAAGCATATTATATTTCTTAATCTACTTTGCCATGCAGTTGCCAAATTTTGATTCTAAAGAAGAAGGTTAAGGAACTTAGTGATAAAGAAAGAAGGGACAGAACAAAGACTGCAAACAAAGTGTTTTGACGCCAACTCCTGTGTTTTTTTATTCTATATTACAAACCTCTTGTTTTTTTATTCTATCTTACAAACCTCTTGTTCTCCACTTCTGGTCACCATACTGATTAGAAATTAAATGTTTGGCCAAAATAGCTTGGTATATAGGAGATGAGGCATATTGCCCATCATCTTTGTGAAGTTTGCAGAAAAGCAAAACAGATGAGGAACTGTGGGATCAGGAAAATATTTTCTCTCTGGAGCTGTTAGGCATTTGAAACAAGTTGTTAAGTCAGCTTGGCTCTTACAACTGTATCAGATCAGATCAGATCAGATCAGTCACTCAGTCGTGTCCAACTCTTTGCGACCCCATGAATCGCAGCACGCCAGGCCTCCCTGTCCATCACCAACTCTCGGAGTTCACTGAGACTCACATCCATCGAGTCAGTGATGCCATCCAGCCATCTCATCCTCTGTCGTCCCCTTCTCCTCTTGCCCCTAATCCCTCCCAGCATCAGAGTCTTTTCCAATGAGTCAACTTTTCGCATGAGGTGGCCAAAGTACTTGAGTTTCAGCTTTAGCATCATTCCTTCCAAAGAAATCCCAGGGCTGATCTCCTTCAGAATGGACCGGTTGGACTGTATGGCTGGTGCCAATTTGAAAGCTTTTGTAGGTCTCTGGTTCCCCTGATATTATTGGCTAAACCAATAAATGTGGTTAATTTTTGTGTAAAAACACTTGTGAGAACTAAAGAAACTCCAGAGTTCCACCTAAGGGTTTCTTAGTGAAAGTATTAACTATGAGGAAGAGAAATCTAATTGCCTACAATCATAGTAACTAAATAAAAATTTCCCAGTTCTTAATACTACACAACATAAAAAGACATTTCTGTTTGTTTCTGTTGTTGTTCCTAGTTGGGATTATTAAGGTGCAATGTAATTATGGTCTGATGCTTCTTGTCTTTGGTGACGTCAGGTGCTTTGCTCTCCAGTCTCCTGGCTGGTGATTAACAGCCCCTAAACTTGATCCTGGTATGACAATTAGGATTGAGTAGTGTCATCTGTTCCATAATTAAATCTGTCTTCCATATCCTTTGAACACCATATTGGAGTTTAATTGGCTGATGCTATCTCTGCTGCTACTGGGGCTTGTCTCCACAGCAGAGTCAAGATAACAATGATCCCACGCATTGCAGAATATCCCAGTTGGAGAGAATTCACTTTCTCTTTTGCACAGAAAGCCCTAAAGTCCCAATTTAGAAGCAGTACTTAAGAAGCATAGGGCCTGTGTATTCCCCCGAGTACTCATTCAGGGTAATATTCAGGGTCTACCATGGCAAATCAAAAGCTTAACTCAATATGCACATGAAGAAAGCCCTCTGTATTCAGTTGATAACGTCTCCTAAAAGATAGAGAGAATCACCGAGGAACGATGGATGCTGTGTTAACACTGTGCATAGGCCTGTCTGTGTAGCCGTCACAGACAATCTCCAAAAAGCCTGGCTTATTTCCACTTTCTAGAGAAACAGCCTCTCTGATTATATATTAAACTGCTTATGTTTGGTTCAGTTCAGTTCATTTGCTCAGTCGTGTCCGACTCTTTGTGACCCCATGAACTGCAGCACACCAGGCCTCCCTGTCCATCACCAACTCCCAGAGCTTGCTCAAACTCATGTCCATTGAGTTGGTGATGCCATCCAACCATCTTGTCCTCTGTCATCCCCTTCTCTTCCTGCCCTCAATCTTTCCCAGCATCAGGGTCTTTTCGAACCAGTCAGCTCTTTGCATCAGTTGGCTGAAGTATTGGAGTTTCAGCTTCAACATCAGTCCTTCCATTGAACACCCAGGACTGATCTCCTTTAGGATGGACAGGTTGCATCTCCTTGCAGTCCAAGGGACTCTCGAGAGTCTTCTCCAACACCACAGTTAAGTTCAGTTCAGTCGCTCAGTCGTGTCCGACTCTTTACGACCCCATGAATTGCAGCACGCCAGGCCTCCCTATTCATCACCAACTCCTGGAGTTCACCTAGGCTCACGTCCATCGAGTCAGTGATGCCATCCAGCCATCTCATCCTCTGTCAAAAGCATCAATTCTTTGGCGCTCAGCTTTCTTTAGAGTCCAACTCTCACATCCATATATGATCACTGGAAAAACCATAGCCTTGACTAGATGGAACTTTGTTGACAAAATGATGTCTCCGCTTTTTAATATGCTATCTAGGTTGGTCATAACTTTCCTTCCAAGGAGTAAGCGTCTTTTAATTTCATGGCTGCAATCACCATCTGCAGTGATTTTTAAGCACCCTTAAAATATGCTTCCAATTTATTTTTTAAGAGAGAATACAGACACATTAGGCTTCTTCAACCGGAGAAGGCAATGGCACCCACTCCAGTACTCTTGCCTGAAAATCCCATGGATGGTAGGCTCCAGTCCATGGGGTCGCTAGGAGTCAGACACAACTGAGCGACTTCACTTTCACTTTTCACTTTCACGCATTGGAGAAGGAAACGGCAACCCACTCCAGTGTTCTTGCCTAGAGAATCCCAGGGACAGGGGACCCTGGTGGGCTGCCATCTATGGGGTCGCACAGAGTCGGACACAACTGAAGCGACTTAGCAGCAGGCTTCTTCAACAGGCATATCATCTTGTTTAACATTTAAGAAAGCAACAGAAGGTATTTCAGACCATGAGGTGATGTACTAATGAAAAATGAAAGAAGAAACTTACGGCCAAAGCAAAAAGAAACAAATGCTGCATGAAAAATAGAAATGACCAAAACAAAACAAAACAAAAATGATTTTAAAAAACCACCTGCAGGATAATCCTGATTCTGTTCTCAAGTAGCACAACAAATCCATTCAATTTCGTCAAAATCAAGATAAGGCTTAAGGGAAATTTGAGATGCATACAGTAGTAGCTTAGCAATACTGTCTACAACCCAAGTAAAAATATTGTATGTGAATATTGTATAAAGAAACAATGGTAGGAGATTTCATGAAGTGTAAATGAAAAGATTGACATGAATCTTTGTGCAAAATGCTTAAAGCTGGATTAAAACAAACTCTTTAAAAGTTAAGATCTAACTATATAAAAAATATGCTGGAAACCTTATGTGCTCTTTTGAATTTACTTCTAATCATATGATTATGTTTTAATTATAGTTTTCTTTTGTTGGAATTATATTCTAATGCAGTATTTTCCTATTCTGGGAGGCAAATGTATTGCCTGATTTTCATATTTAGATGACTCAGCCAATAGTGATTTATAGGCTCTTCAAGCTCTTTTCAACAGCTCACTCATGATGCAGTAAGAATTAAAATATATGTATAAAATTGATATCTTAAGCAAATCATTGTGTCTCTATGTAGTGGTTTAGACATGAGTGGCCTGGAGCCCCCAGGATTTGGGACTTTCTTTTTTGATATCCTTAATGGATGGCTGTTCCCTGAGCCAGAATTCCCATGAATTATATTTAGTGAACATATGAAGTGATCCCAGTTCACTTGGGATATTGCATTTATACTTCCTTTGTAGCTGAACCACTAACAGGGAGAGACAGAGGGGCTTTATCATCTCCAGTTTTAGAACTCTGCCCCAAGAGGAAAGATACTCATTTAGGAAGCAATGATAGTAAGCCTATCATAATTATATTCATTTTTATATCACCCTGATTTGTTTCTCTTGTTCTATGGAGATTCTTTTGTATCTTTCATTCTTGACCCTTATGTCAAATGACTTTTTCACACTTCAGGACATTCCCATTTAGCTCCTGCTTCTGGTCTCACACTACTTTGTATCCAACTCTTTAATTAGAAATGGTTAATTTGACTTCTTGTCTTAAGGCAAGAAAAAAATGAGGCTTAAACAGTATTAAGCCCCCATAAATATTTCACTTTATGCTAATTCCTGTGCTTCCAGCTGAGCTGTTTGAAGTTCTCCAAAAAGTGTTTCTTTTCCCCTCAATTAAATACATAACTGGAAAACAGTAAAATAATTATCAGTTTTACTACCCAATACTTTTCTTTTCCAGACTTTAACTCTGGACCTTTAAATTTTTCCTTCTACAAAGTATGAAACCCAAGCCCAGTGTGGTGGCACCCAGTCCCAGGGTTGACAAGCCTTAGAAGACCAAGGTTTTGGAGAAATCTTGGAGCTCCCTCAAGTGGACACATGTTTAATACACCCTTTGCCCCTAGAAAACATTTTTGGCTGCACCTTCTCTCCAGGCGGGCTATAGTCTATGGGGTCACAAATAGTCAGATACAACTGAGGAACCATCACTTTCACTAACACTCTCTCCAGGACAGAACCATTTAATCTTCCCAATTGAGAAGCAGAAAGATCATCTTTAAGCTTGAAATATTCCAAAAATAAATGAGAGTTCAAATTGGTTTTCCAAGTAAATGAATATGAGTAGCCAGTGAAAAAAATATTGTCAAGCTTTTGATTATTGGTTTTGCTTATGGCAGTGTAAATTGAAATTTAAAATTATAACATATTCTAAACACTTGGATAAAATGCTACTTGTTAAGAAAATTATAAAAATAACAGTTGCATAACACTTAGACTTTTTGCTACATATACTATATGCCAGCCACCTGTTCTAAGATATATATATATGTGCATACATATATATAAATTCATTTAATCCTCATACCATCCTTGCAAAGTAGGTTCTGTACTAATTCCCATTGAACAGATGAGGAAACTGAGGCATGCAGGGATTAAATAACCTTTCAAAAGTCAGAGCTGGGACATGAGTCAGTATTCATACAAAGTTCCAATCTGAACTCCACTATGACATGGTTTTAATATACAATGTGAATACACACATACATTCACATGTATACACTATATACACATATATGCATATGCATTTATACATCCATACATATCCACACATATATATATACACATACAAACACATGTGCACAGATATACACATGCACACACAGATACACACATATGTGGAGAGAGTGCATAAAGAGCATATTTTATACCAAAAAAAAAAATCTTTTAAAGTATAAAAGCTATGAGGAGGGAAATATGTTATACACATTTAAATTACCAAACTTTGCTTATTCTATTTCTTTATTATCACTTAATGTTACTAATAGCAGTCTCCTGTCATCTCAGCTCCTACTTCAGTTACTCTTGCCTTGCTCTATTAAGACCTTTGAAAATTTGCTTCCTCCATGGCCACAACACTTGCTGTTTCCTTTGCTAGAAATTTCAGCATTTCTTCCCATGACTGGCTCTTCATGGTTCCAGTTTCTTCACAGAGAAGTCTTCCTTGATCTCATAAAATAGCTGCCCCTCATTCCATAACTCAGTATCCCTTTACACTGTCCATGTGTCTACATAGTCCTCATCAGTGATCCAAAAATACATTACTTACTTATCCGTTCACAGCCCATCTACTCCACCAGAATGCAAGCTCCAGGAGGCAGGACTTTATGTCTGGGGTGTATTAGGAACACAAAAGTAATTTTCAATGAATGACTGAATTATTAACTTCCATTCTGATGGCTTTTAAGTGAATAGAACAATATAATGATAATCAATATCTCAAAATTTCTCTTTTCATAATGTTATTGTTCTGTTTATAGTGTATCTTAATATTTGATATAATATCATATTTTAAGATCTGTAAATTTATAAACCTCCAGCCTAATAACAATTCTATTTAAGGGTATATTTTTATTCTTTATTAATATGTTACTCTTGTCCTAGTTGTAACAAAATCTTACAATGCACTAGGTTTTTAAAAATGTACAAAGATTATGCTAAAATAATACCAGAAAAGAAAATAGGTAAATTTGTACATTTCTATACAGAGAGATCGGAGAAGGCAATGGCACCCCACTCCAGTACTCTTGCCTGGAGAATCCTAGGGACGGGGGAGCCTGGTGGGCTGCCATCTCTGGGGTCACACAGAGTCAGACACGACTGAAGCGACTTAGCAGCAGCGGCAGTAGCATACAGAGATAAAACTTTTAAAAAAGCTTTCTGGATTTTTAATGGATTATGTTGTGACTTCAGTCTTGTCACATATATTGAGTGTGTGTATGTGTGATAATTAAGTCACATCTTTAAATTTAGCAAAACTATCTCTGATTGAAAATGGGAAAGTATCCATAGAGTAATGACACCAAAGGAAACTTGTCGCTGTTGTTTTTCAGTCCGTTAGTCATGTCCCCGTTAGTCATGTCCGACTCTTTGCCACCCCGTGGACTGCAGCATGCCAGGCTCCAGGGCTCCCACTGTCTCCCAAAGTTGACTCAAATTCCTGTCCATTAACTCAGTGATGCTATGTAACCAACTCATCCTCTGCCACCCCCTTCTTCTTTTGCCTTCAATGTTTCCCAGCATCAGGGTCTTTTCCAATGAGTCAGCTCTTCACATCAGGTGCCCAGAGTACTGGAACTTCAATTTTAGCATCAGTCCTTCCAATGAATATTCACAGTTGATTTCTTTTTACTAACAGCTAAGATGCTATTTTCCTAATATCTGGCATTCAGAATACAATACAGCTAGAAGAGAAAGAAGGTAGAAGGGGAAATAGTATCTCCAGTCCACCACTGTGTTCCTTATTAACTCGAGGATTTCACTGTAAATCACTGAGTATCGGCATTCATTCCTTCCCACTCTTTATTTCACTTATTCTGTGATGCCCTCCCTCACCCTTGTCCATGTATTTCTTTATAGTTTATAAAAGTGTCTTATTTTCTAAGCCCAGATCTTTCTACTTAGGCTTCTAATATTATAATGATGATCAACCCAAATTACATATACATTACATTTAACCCAAATTACATTTGTAAACAAGTCTATATGTATATATGTGTGTGTATATATATATACACATACATGCACACAAATATACATACATGTGCATATAGATTTGTACATATACATTTATATGAAAAGTGAAAGTAAAAGTTGCTCAGTTGTGTCCAGCTCTTTGCAACTCCTCAGACTGTAGCTCACCAGGCTCCTCTGTCCATGGAATTCTCCAGGCAAGAATACTGGAGTGGGTTGCTGTTCCCTTCTCCAAGGGATCTTCTCAACCCAGGGACTGAACCCAGATCTCCTGCAGTGCAGGCAGATTCCTTCTTTTCTGAGTCATTAGAGATATGTGTATATATGTATATATACATATATATATATACACTCTTTATGTAATTTATAACTATACATATAGTTATATATGCTCCTTGTGGTTTTGCAGCTACGTGAAAATCATCTCGTTCTAAGTCAGCAGAAGCATCCTGTACCCAAGCACTCTATTATCCACAGGTGTGCAATACCAAGGCCCATTCTCAGTATCACTGGGGGATGAGGGGACTTGCCACACTGAAGTCAATGACCTGTTGATTGATTGCTTGCTCACTTCCATAGGTTTAGACTTTGAAATACTTGAGGGAGCCACTAAGTATCAGAAGCCAGTTGAGGAGATCAGAGTGGAAGAAAATGTTCCAACCACCTGGTCAGTCCAAGAGGTTGCTCCTTGTTAATCTCTTTCATAAGGTTTAAAGATGTTTTTTATAATACTCTATTCCCTCATATTTTTTTAACTGTGTATGCTATTGTTTCAAGCCCAAAGTTAGAAAATTCCCACTTTTTCAGTCAAAGCAATATATCAGAGCCAAAAACAACAACAAAAGGAGAATTCTGTGATTTGAGTGGCTCCTCTATGCCCATATATTTGTAAGGAAATATTGTCCTGTGATTTCATTTCGAAGTCGACAGTTTTATTGCTATCTCCCATTCTGGTACATTTAGAGTTTTCCTCTTATGTGATTTCTATGTTTCTCCCTTACTCTTCTGTCTCCAGTTTGCAGTAATGACACTGAAAACTAACAACTCATACAATTTCTCTGTGAGCAGCTACTGGACTAAGTGGGAGAAAATAACAAATTTTATGCATGATTGATTGCATAAACCCTTCATTTCAGAGAAACAAGCCTTAAATGAGTAATTTATTTATAGCAATGAAAACCAAATAGATAATGTCTTGTATTCAAGGAACAAATGAAAGACAATCTCATTTCCAAACATGTTCTTTTTTTAACCCAAAATTAAGGGCCAAGAACTGAATATACTGTAACACATGTAAGCAACTATACTTCAATCACATTTTAGGATATTAACTAAGAAAATTATGCAGTCTCAGTTTATTATAAAATACTTGTTTTACTCTTTTTGTTATTCTTTGATCAGGAAAAGGAACCTGTGGACATTGGGAGCTTTGTATTACTTTGTGCCTCTTGTTGTACTAACAGAATTGATATTTGCACTGCTTTTTGCTTTCAGTT
>NW_011494903.1:10700618-10714282 GCF_000754665.1 Bison bison bison | reverse complement strand
CTAAAAATGTATTCTTTTTGACATTTATATTTTGAACTATGGAAAACATTTTTCAGCTGTTTTAATAAGAAGCAGATTTGTAAAAATAGGTAACAGTTTATTATGAAGTATAAATTTTAGTAATAGTTTAAGTATAAATAGCAATTTTATACTTTGACAAACCATTTTTCTTTTCTATACTCAACTGGCTAAATGTAAGTAATTTTCTTTAATCACAGGAAAATTAGTGGGAAAATTTGAAGACATCACTAAATAATGATAGCACTCATACCAATTATCCTCATTGTACTTTATAGTTTACTAATAACCACCTCAATCAAGGTGTCTTTTGTGGAAACAAATCACTCAACTGTATTTCGGTTATAGTTTGTAATGACCCACTGAAGTATCATAATACACTCCCCTAATTAGGAAGTGATGTGAGCACAATAAGAATGAAGGCGACAGGAAGCATGGGGGCAAAGAGGCAGATTTCCACCTGATCTACTTGGTTATCAGGGATACACAATCCTTCCCCAGCTTGGCCACATGATAGCCCTGACAGGGCTCGTGGCCACATGCTATGCCCCACCACAAACCATTAAATCCCCTCCGGCTTCTCTGGCTAGCTTTGCTGCCTTTAGTTTACTGAAACACTTTGGCAAATAAAGCAGAAGGTTTTTTTGGAAGGGATTCCCTTCCCTGCCCGCCCCCAGTGTCATGCTGTCCTCTATCTGAACTTGAGTGTACTAGCTGTGAACCTGTTTTGATCAGCAGAACTCGAAAATCTGGCTCCTCATGCTGGGATTTCATATCAGTATTTTTGCCCAACATCTGAATGGAGAGGAGGGTCCCAGTGCAGCCTTCTTTCCCCTAGCTGTGTCTCATCACAGTTAGTGCCTTATTCAATGTGATTTCTGATGCTTGGGGAGTACTGTGGAATCACGCTGATAAGATAGTAAAGAGCAAAATTTATCTCATTTTGCAAAGAAATCCACATAGATTTGTATATTTAAGACTACTTTGCCACTTAGCCATCTTATATTTTTAAACATGCAGAAAAATAGCTGTTTGGCAAGATAGTATGTTTAAGAATGAATGAACCCAGTTTGTTTATTTAAAGCTTGCCTGTTCCAGAGCAGATTTTAGGCAGCTGAACAAGGTGGGTAAGCAGAGGAATATGTTTAATAAATGGTTAGCAGTCACAGACCGTCATTTGGAAAAGAATAAGTCAGACTTGGGATTTAGGGTCTGTATTATCATAAGACAAAGAAAACTAGCCCTTTGTAGGCATCTAAGGATGTTATATGACCTGAGCAAATCTGTGCCTCAGAAGGATAGAGGTGTCAGCAGATGGTGATACCCACATGATCTCTACACTTGATCAGCATCCCAGAATATATGGCATACACTATGGGCAATGCGTCCACTAGCTGTTCATTTATTGCCCCCAAAAGATCATACTTTACACTGTTCACCTCAAGGTCAAGGGCAGGCTGGAGGCAAAGAGATTCCAGTCTCTTTTTTATGTACAGATGTTTATTCCTCCCAAATAGTAATAAATTGAGCCTCTCTCCATATTTAATCTCCAACCCTGAACTCAGCATTTTTGATAGGTTAGCCCCCGGTCAACCTTACCCATATAATTAAAAATTGACTTTTTCATTCCTGAGACAGAGGTAAAAGAATGGATTTGACCTTTTTTTCCCCGCTATTTCTTTGGGTGTGAAATATGTTTCAGGCCCGCAATTCTTCTCTTCCACATAGTGTTCTTCCTCTCGCATTTTCTCTGGGAAACAAAGCAGGAGGAGCGGCAAGGTTAAATGGGCTTTTAAGTCACAAGATACTGAATCCATTTCTAACCTTGTATTGCTCACCATGCAAATGTGAGCAGCTGATGCAACTTCTTGGAAACCCATGTATCAGTTTCCTCATCAGTCAATGGAGATGATAACGTCTGCCCCACAGGATTGTTGCAAGAGTTAAAATTCCATAAATATTTCTTTCTTTCTGGCTCTTCCCTTCAGTGAAAACTTGAAACCAATGTATACTCTGAAATTAGGACCACCTAAGTCTTTATTCAAATATTCCTGTATTTGATTTTTTTAAATAAGTAAGAGATTGATTTTTTTTTTTTTTTTTATGGAGGCAGGATTGATTCAATTGTTGGTCACTGGAGATGTTTTGAATTATCCAAAACTTAACATTTTGGAGAAGGAAATGGCAACACATTCCAGTATTCTTTTTTTTCCATTTTTTTATTTTATTTTTTAACTTTACAATATTGTATTGGTTTTGCCATATATCAACATGAATCTGCCACAGGTATATACGTGTTCCCCATCCTGAACCCTCCTCCCTCCTCCCTCCCTGTACTATCCCTCTGGGTCGTCCCAGTGTACCAGCCCCAAGCATCCAGTATCGTGCATCAAACCTGGACTGGCGACTCATTTCACATAGTGGGAGAGGGAGAGAGTGGGATGATTTCGGAGAATGCGTTGAAACATTCCAGTATTCTTGCCTGGAGAATTCCGTGGACAGAAGGGCCTGGTGGGCTGCTCTCCATGGGGTCGCACAGAGTCAGACATGACTGAAGCGCCTTAGCATCCATGCATGCATTGGAGAAGGAAATGGCAACCCACTCCATTATTCTTGCCTGAAGAATCCCAGGGACAGAGGAGCCTGGTGGGCTGCAGTCCATGGGGTCGCACAGAGCCGGACACGACTGAAGCGACTTAGCATCAGCAGCAGCAAACTTAACATTTAAGGACTTCTCAGTCTAGGATATAGCTGTCAGATAGTGACTGCTGGCTTTATGGTAGTTAGGTTCTATTGTACATTTTAAATATTGTAGAAGACAATCATATAGGAAAATTATATTTCTATTATAGAAATATCTCAGGCTGAGAACAGAAAGGCACCATTGCCAAGCACTTCAAAGAAAGAAAGACCATGCATAGAAATGGCCTTCACTCCCTCTCTATCCCCACACCATCCCACCCCAAAGCTATTCTAATTTCCTCCAACCCCAAAACAATCTCTCTTGGTTCACTTGTCCCCTTGAAAGGAGAAAGGAAAAAAAAAAAAGAAAGCACATAGGAAGAAGTTCCCGATTCTTCCTCTCTTTCCCTTTTGTTTTCACTGTTGCTGGACAAAACAATTACTATAATCCTGGCAATAAGTAAGAAAGTGTGAAAGAATCACGTGTCTTAACGAGAAGGAAAACCCTAAGTTTGAAGTGTTAGTAGACAGGAAAGATTCACATCTAAATGTGCTAAACCTTCTGAAGGGCCACTTGAAGGTTTCCATCTCCTTATATTTCTCCTTTGGTCAGGCTTCCCTGGTGGCTCAGATGGTAACCAACCTGCCTGCAATGCAGGAGACCCAAGTTTGATCCCTGGGTTAAGAAGATCCTTGGAGAAAGGAAATGGTGACCTACTCTGGTATTCTTGCCTGGAGAATGCCATGGACAGAGGAGCCTGGCAAGCTGCACAGTCCATGAGGTTGCAAAGAGTTGAGCACGACTGAGCAACTAACACTGAGCAGAATAAACGCGAGTAGGAATAATTGGAACAAACAATCAAGAAGATTTGTTCTTTTATTTTGTTTAATTAACATTATTTCAATAGTATTTTATTCTATTTTCATTGCTTATACATAATATTTAAGCTTTAAAGGAAAATAAACCATTATATTGTTTTGATGTCAGAAAAATGGAGAGAGAAGCAACATAAAATTTTAGAACAGAGCCTTCTTAAAAGGTTGAAGCTACTTACATTGATTAATCTTCCTATGGGGATGAAATAGAATTCAGTGTTGATATCTAAAGTGCTCATTAACATGACAGGATCCATTAGAACAGTGGTGCTGTCCACTAGAAATATAAAAAGAGCCAAACATGTAATTTTAGATTTTCTAATAGCTGTACTGTAAAAAGTAAAGAGAAACAAAATTAACTTTAACAATACATTTTATGTAACCTAATATATCCAAAATGATCTAGATGGGTGGGGTAGGTGTGGGGTGGGAGGGAAATTCCTAGAGGGAGGGGAGGTATGTATACATGTAGTTGATTCACTTCATTGTACAACAGAAACTAATACAATATTGTAAAGCAATTATATTTCAATTAAAAAATAAAGTAGAGATTTTAAAAAGAGACACACCTAGAAAAAGTATTGTTGCTGTTGTTCAGTCACTAAGTCATGTCTGACTCTTTCTGACCCCATGGGCTGCAGCACACCAGGCTCCCCTTCCTTCACTGTCCCCCAGAGTCTGCACAGATTCATGTCCATCGAGTCTGTGACACTGTCTAAACATCTCATTCTCTGCCACAACCTTCTCCTTTTGCCTTCAATTGTTCCCCGCATCAGGGTTTTTTCCAATGAGTCAGCTCTTTGCATCAGGTGGCCAAAGTATTGGAGCTTCACCTTCAGCATAAGTCCTTCCAGTGAATATTCAGGGGTGATATCCTTTATGATTAACTGATTTGATCTCCTTGCTGTCCGAGGGACTCTCAAGAGTCTTCTCCAGCACCAGTTTGAAAGCATCAATTCTTCGGTGCTCAGCCTTGTTTATGGTCCAACTCTCACATCAGTACATGACTACTGAAAAAATCATAGCTTTGAATATATGCACCTTCGTTGGCAAAATGATCTCTGCTTTTTAATATGCTGTCTAGGTTTGTCATAGCTTTCCTTCCAAGGAGCAAGCATCTTTTAATTTCATGGCCACAGTCATCATCCTCAGTAATTTGGGAACCCAAGAAAATAAAATCTGTCACTGCTTCCATTTTTTCCCTTTTTATTTGCCATAAATTGATGGGCCCAGAAGCTATGATCTTCGTTTTTTGAATGTTGAATAATTTTAAGCCAGCTTTTTCACCCTCCTCTTTCACTCTCATCAAGAAGCTCTTTAATTCCTCTTCACTTTCTGCCATTAGATAGTATCATCTGCATATCCGAGGCTGTTGATATTTCTCCCAGAAATCTTAATTCCATCTTATGATTCATTCAGTCTGGCATTTCATGTAATGTACCCTGCATGTAAGTTAAACAAGCAGGGTGACTATATACAGCCTCAACGTACTCCTTTCCCAATTTGGAACCAGTCCAGCTCTAAATGTTGCTTCTTGATGCATATACAAGTTTCTCAGGAGATGGGTAAGGTGGTCTGGTATTCCCATCTCTTTAAGAATTTTCCACAGTTTGTTGTGATCCACACAGATGGAGGCTTTATCATAGTCGATGAAGCAGATGTTTTTCTGGAATTCCCTTGCTTTCTCTATGATCCAGTGAATGTTGGCAGGTTAATCTCTGGTTCCTCTGCCTTTTGTAAACCCAGCTTGTACATATGGTATTTCTCAGTTCACACGCTGCTGAATGATTTTAGGCATAATGTTACTAGCATGTGAAATGAGTGTAATTGTACAGTAGTTTGAACATTCTTTGGCATTGCCCTTCTTTGGGATCAGAATGAAAACTAACCTTTTCCAGTCCTGTGGCCATTGCTGAGTTTTCCAATTTTCCTGACATGTTGAGTGCAGCACTTTAACAGCATCATCTTTTAGGATTTTAAAGAGCTCAGCTGGAACATATTATTGTTTTTAACAAAAAATCAATATATTAAAATTGCTTATAATATATTTTACTCTTTTTTTTTTGAACCAAGTTTTCAAAAGCTTTACTGAAATTTCATTTCAGACTAGCAACACCTCAAATGCTGAGTAGACACAGAGAGCTGGTGGCTCTGTACTGGATAGCACAACTCTAGAAATGTTTGCCTCTTCTCTATGCTATGAGTATACTAACTTTTTCCTAATTTTGTACTTGATCATGTTTTAGGATATTTAGCAGTTAAATGTTAATCTGAATTTGGAGTCATACGTTTATTTCTCTATATACATTTAAGGGAAAGAATACATGCTTAAGTAGGCAAACATCCAAGCGAAAATTTGACTGATGACTAAAAGAACAATGGTGATTCATTCATCCTTTATAACAGGTATGATATTGCCAGTTAGGTCATCTATTTCAGTGTATCATGGGTGTGTGGTTCTAGAAATCATAACTATATCCCTGAAGGGCATCCCAATGACAGATACATATTGAAATCTACTAAATGTGGAAATTTATGAAAAATAACAGAATGAGAATCAGAGAATTTTATAGCTTCAGAGGTCCCTAGAGGATATCATCTCCAGCCCTTTCATTTTACAGTTGAAGAAACTGAGGCCTAAAAGAAGTAAAGAAACTTGCCAACAGCCACAGAACTTATCAGAAACACAGAAGAAAGAGAAACTTGGTTTTCTGCCTCCAAGTTCAGACTGTTTTATTTAATGAATAATGAGAATTGATTTACTTATGACTCACATACTTTAGCTGATTACCAAATCCATCTTTTTAATCCATACTGTTTCAGTGGGAGATTATTTCTCAATTTATGTCATGAATTTTACAAAAATAAAATTTAGCCCATTAGAAATCATTGACATAAAGATGTGAAATGGTAAAAAGGAGAATTCCTGGAAGTATACGGAAACAAATAGTTATAAATGAACAGTTAATAAACCCAACTTTAGAAGCAAGGTGAATTTAGAGTCTGCCTTGATTAGAACCAAAATGTGTGACTTGCAAGGACTGCTTCTCTTATCCACCTGGGCAGTTTAAAGGTGATACATGTGATGAAAAGTGGAAAATCTGACAAGGCAAAAGCATAGTATTCATTTTAAAACTCACTTGCACGACAATTATATATTAGAAGGGTCCCAGAGGAATTCATTGCTCTCTGGTGTTGAGATGAAACATGCATTTGTGTTTCACTGGCCTCCACTTCATCAAGGGATAGTCTTCCCTCTCTCTAGTACAGGGGAAAAAAGCACTTAATGTTAACACAGACAATTCTTCAAATGATCTTTAGATAAATGAATAGGATTCCACTGTTTCTCTTTTTATTCACATCCATTCATTACTTATGAAATTTTCTGCACAAGGGGAAATGAATTGAACCAGCAGGTCTCAAAATATGGGCTGATGAACACTCAGTCCTCAAAAACAATCTGGGGGAAAAGAGGGTCCATGAACTTAAGAGTCTGTGAAATTCTGCTCTCTGTGTCTCTATCATGAGCTCCACCACACACATTAGCATGATAAAGGCTGAGATCTTCTGTGGTAAAGAAAAAGCTTGTCCCCTTTGTTTATCCAAATTTACCCCTGTTATTTGAGTTTTTCCTCCTCTTTAACATCTGTAAATATCCCATTGAACTAGATTCCTGTGGAACACACTTTAGGAAATGCTGATTTTGTGCATTTTTTTCTTCAATTTGTGGGAAAGAAGTAGAAGCAACCACAGTGTGCCAGACCAGATGCAGTGGTTCACAGAGGGCAGTGAGGGAGTATTTCCACTACCATCAACACCAGAGGTATCTTGACCATCACTTAGAGACAAAGCGTTGTAGGACACTTAGCCAGATCACTTAGGTCATTCTTAAAGTAGAAAATACGATGCTGAATAAATCACTTCATCACCTTATATCTCAAGAGCTGCAGCTCCATTAAGAACTCCATCCTCTCTTATGAAAATCTCCATCTTCTCAGACAGCCCACCAAGTGCCAAGAAGAAATACAGCAATTTTTATTAATATGAGTTGGTTTCTCCCACAATTAGAAAGCATAGTGGTAGGATTCATTCGGACTATTCTCAATGTTCATCTGGCAACACAGTGAAGAATAGAGAGTGTGCGATTATAGTGCAACTTAGTCTAAGTTATGTTTAACAGAGTCTCCTTTTTCTTCAGTTGCCACATTCTTTCATGTTCTTTCCAATCTCCCTTCCCCTTCTATTTATCTTAGGCAAATTCCATATGTTTCTGGTCACTTTGTTATTTTTATAGTCCACTCTGCATGAGTGTTTGCTAAGCCATTTCAGTCGTGTCTGACTCTTAGCAGCCCTATGAACCACAGCCCACCAGGCTCCTCTGTTCATGGAAGTCTCCAGGAAGCATACTGGAATGGGTTGCCATTCCCCCCTCCAGGGGCTCTTCCCAACCCAGGGATCGAACCCATGTCTCTTACATCTACCTGCATTGACAGATGGGTTCTCTACCTCTAGCTCCACCTAGGAAGCCCATAGTCCACTGTAGTCCTGTCCAGTTGGAAGTTCCAGTGTCAGATCTGAGCTAAACCTGTATCACTTCCTCGACCTCAGTCAGCCTGCAGCTCCATAAACTCCTCTGGAGACAGGTTGTTTGCCTCCGGCTCCTTCCCACCAACCTTTTAGTCACTGATACTCACCACAGGGTGCAGATAAGAGAAAGATGGACAAATCAAGTGGCTCTTGCCTTACTGGTCATGGTGTCCCTTGAACATCAACATTGTACGGCAGGCACTCAAAATAAAGTTCTCATGTATGAACCAAAGATGAGTTTTTCTGACATCCATCAAGGGCCCCTCAACTGCACAATTTCCTAAAGTGAGAGATCCACTTCAGCCCAACCTCTTCCAGCTTTTGTGCTTGGATCTCCTTGTGGTCTCTTGCTGTTTGATTCCCCTCATCCAGAAAGCACCCCTCTTGGGTAGAATACAGACATAAAGGCCCATGGGCAGGCTGTCTTCTGAAGTGTGCCATTGACTCAAGGGAAAATTAAGCTTTTAAGCGGTTTGTAAGTAGTTTGGTAATGCCAATTGCTCTAAGAGATGAACTTGGAATTTTCACTGGTCTAATCCAGGAGATGTTTATTCCTCTTTCAATAAAACCCAAAGAGGTTGTCTTCAGTCTGATGATGGTGACCTTCTGATACACTAGCTCCTTCTATCCTGTATGCTAGGCCTGCAAGTAGCATATAATGCTTCCCTACAGCCTATTGACAGACCACAGTGTCATACTCACATCTAGCTGCAAAGTAGGCCGGGAATTATAGTCGATCCGTGTGCCAACGAGGAAAAGGGAAATGTGACTATATCTCAGTCTGCCATAGAATTGCTCCACTCTTGCCTTAACTTTTACCACCTTACATGGGAGTACTAGGTGTCATTCAAGAAGGTCCCCGGACTCCTCTCAACTCCTATTATAAAGCACCAACCTTATTTCCCCTTGATAAACAGGATGAATCCTAAAAGTGACTTTTTTTCCCCTGTTGGCCCAATGGTACACAGAGCTCAGTAACCAGGTGGCAGTCTCAACATTCCATTGTTCTGTCCCCTAGTAGAGATAGTTTTCCTTTGCATCATGAGATCTTTAAACCAGGAAAGCCAAATCCATGGGATTGAGAAATAAAATATTTATAAGTGAAATTTAGGTGTAATAATGAGAGCTGCCATTCTACCCTGGGAATTCTGTTTATGGAGAAACTGTACCATATGTTATTCACTAGATCAGAGCATCATATGGGATAGTAACCTAGTCTCAGAATGTTATCTTCCAACTGTTGCTGTAACTGAGTTTTCAAAAAGCCAATCCACTCTTCTTTAAGGCCAGCTCCTTCAGGGTAATTAGGTACATGGTAAAACAAAAAAATCAGAGAATCCCATGGGCATTCACCACTGCAGTGCTTTTATTTTTTGGAAAAGTTTCTTGTTCAGAGTTGGGTGGCCTGTTGTGACAGTGAATATGGCAATGTAAGTCTGTGGAAGGTAGTAGTGGCAGAATCACAGCATTTAAGGAAAGCAAATCTATATCAAGAGTGTCTCTTCCAGAAGGGAAGAGATCTGATAGAACTGATCTGCAACAAGCTGCTGCCTGGTCCTCCCAAAAGAATACAAAGAATTTCTTTGGATTTTGTAGACAATCTATACCATATTTGAACATGATGCTCCAATTCTCTGCTTAAGCTGTAAGGCTTTGAAGAAGTTCCAGGCAAGTAAAGGCCCCCTAATCCTAATCAGCTTGCAGGACAAGTCAACTTCGCCACTCCCACTGAGAAAATAACCATACTGTGTGTTCCCACTGGGCCCGTTGAGAGGTGGGCTTGACCTAAAATCCATTTTCCCCTTGACTTCCAATATCTCCCATTGTGACCAGTATCACACAGTGGTGTCTGAACCCAGGATTATCCTCAGCTCAGAGCCACTGTCTGTGTGCTCACTCCAACTCAGTTACCAAGTTTGCAGTAGGAACTTTATTTCTACATGAGCTCCCTGATTCCTGAAATGTGAGTGTTGTAATAGAAACAGTTAATGAAAATTCTTCTCTCTAACAAAGTAAACCAAAAGCAATACCATACCAGTAGTTTCAGAGGTAAGCCACCATCAAAACTGTAAAGAATGTGCAGTTTCTCTTTCCTTGTACATAATAACTCTGGCAAATGGCTCCAAGTCCCTTGGGAAAGGTTGGGGTCTCTAAAGGGTCTGCTGTCAAAGATTCCATACCTTCTCTTCATTCACATTCCTACTAAGTCTAGGAATTGCCTCAAGTCTTAGAATTTGGTTAGTGTCTTGATCTTTATATGGGGTGACTCTGCTTGCCAAATCTGAAGCTTTTCAGATTTACAGATCAAAGAAAAGCTTAGACTATTTCAGTACTAATCCATTAGCCACCATCAAAGACAGTCATTAGTGATCACCCATTAGCCACAACCAAACATTTCTTCAGATCATCCCTCTTTGATGACCATTCTAGCTGAAGTATATGTTCTAACATAGCGCCCATCTTGCCTCTTAAGGTCTCATGGTGAGCATTGCCTCTGCCATCCTGGCAACCTGTAGTCATTATGGCAACTAAGGAGCCTATTTCAATGGTAGCATCACCATATTCATCACCGGCCCACAGAAAACAACTCTTTGACACTTTGCAAGGCTGCTGGTATATTTTCTCAGTATATTAATGAAAGGAGTGTTCTCTGGACGCACTTGGAGGTGGCCAGGATACTATCTAGTTAAGGTGGGTGGTTGATAACAAAAGATAAGTCCACTTTAATTTCCTATCTCCCTCAACCTTTGGATTCCTTCTACTATATTATACCAGTAAATCTCTGGCCTCTCAGCTTCACTCAACATGGGCCACTGCTGAGGCGAGTTTTGGGTTAAGCAACCAAGTAAACAAAACCAAGAATATCTGATAAATACACACACGTTCAGTCCCTACCTGATATAACACCCTTAGAATCCATTTGAACACATATTCCTTAGAATCATGCAGTGCTCTTCATGTGAGAGCCTTTCCTCTGCTGGATCTGATTTTGTAATCGGCCCTGGGGTCTGCTGGGGCCTGCTGCTGGATACAAGTCTAGAGGAAGTGAAGCAGTTAGTAATGTGGGGACATGAGTAGAATTGGCACCACCCTGCAAGGTAACTGTCCTAATTTGGGGTTACTAGGCCCTCTTCAGTTCAGTTCAGTTCTGTCGCTCAGTCATGTCTGACTCTTTGGGACCCCATGAATTGCAGCACGCCAGGCCTTCCTGTCCATCACCAACTCCAGGACCTACCCAAACTCATGTCCATTGAGTCGGTGATTCCATCCTATCATCTCATCCTCTGTTGTCCCCTTCTCCTCCTGCCCTCAATCTTTCCCAGCATCAGGGTCTTTTCCAACGAGTCAGCTCTTTGCATCAGGTGGCCGAAGTATTGGAGTTTCAGCTTCAACATCAGTCCTTCCAATGAACACTCAGGACTGATCTCCTTTAGGATGGACTGGTTGGATCTCCTTGCAGTCTTCTGCAACACCACAGTTCAACAGCATTAATTCTTCAGCACTCAGATTTCTTTATAGTCCAACTCTCACATCCATACATGATCACTGGAAAAACCATAGCCTTGACTAGATGGACCTTTGTTGGCAAAGTAATGTCTCGGCTTTTTAATATGCAAGACCATATCAGTCTCAACAGACAGAAAAGGAGCTGCTGCTTTCAACCAAAAAGGCACAGGGAGCAGTTGGGGTTTGGGAATATTTAGGTCATCTGAATCTTCTGCATCCCAGAAGGCTTTAGTGAAAATAGCTCTTTGAGTTTCTACTTGCAGCCCTCTCCTCCCTAAGACTTAGACCTGAGTCCCCAAAGGGACATATCCAAATGGCAGCATCATACTGTGCTCAGAATAGTCCTTCCCATGTGATGGCTCAGGCTTCATTACAGGTTTAAGCTTGTCTGCTTGACACTCTCCTCCCTGAAGATGATTTCTCTCCTGGGAGGCATCATGGTGTCTCATGCTCACAGACTCTGGGCAGGCTGACCCCAAGGGTCTGCCAGGCACATCGAGACCCACTGGAATCCCAGAGGTAGACACAGCTCATGCCCAAACCTGGAACCTAGCTTTAAAGCAACAGAGTATCTTATCCCCTCTCTGGTCAACATACTCAAAGGCATCATGTGAAAATGTGCTAAGAAAATGTTTGCTTCAGATTTTACTTACAAGGTTGGCACCAAATCTATAAATATCCCTTTTAAAGGAAGAGTTCATGATGTGAATTTGATAGAGTTTTAAAGTTTGCTTCTTTTTATAATGGTTTCAGACTGATTTTGTGCAGACTTGTTTTATAGTCAAATCAAACTCTAAGTGCTGGATTACCTGCCAGAAAAGTTAAAATGCATTTCAGTGACTTAATTTTGGCACCATGTTCATATTTATTTTTAATTTTAGTTACCATGAGAGTTTGCTTATTTTTCCCAAGTGAATTAAACCAGATTTGTGTCAAACAAGGATGGAGACTCTTCTTAACGCTGTTCAAACTGAGTTACTAAAATAATATGGGCAACAAGGCTGTGGATTCAACTCCTGTCATATGCAGAATTTGTAAATGGTGTGAAGGACAACCGCACCAGATGGAGAAGATGAAAGGGGATCAGAGTGAAGATCTTGAGATGAGATTACTGAAGGGCTCAGTCATTGCCCAGTCCCCACTCTCTTTTGTAAGAAGAGCTGCTACCTTCCAATCCTAAAGCTCATCAAGGGAGATGTCAATATTAAGGGAGATGTCAGTGGGGCCACCTGAACACCTGAGAGATGTTTTCCCCAGCAGTTGGGAGACAGAGGGGAACTAGTTCTGACTCACACTGGAGGAAGGGAAAACGGGCTGTGAGAGAGGGGCTGACTCACTAGGCAGTGGAACCAGGGGCAGTCTGCCTCACTGGGATGGGCTGGAGTTTGTCACGACATGGATGTGTGAGTGTTTCCTGAGGATGCAAGTGGGCCAAGTGGGAAAGGACTAGAGGGGGGTGTCTGGGGCTCTGTCCAGTTGGGAGGCCTGGAGGAGCACGGTGACTTCAGCAGAGAGTCTGGTGAAAGTGTCCAGGTAGGTGTCTTCTTAGGCCATCTTGAATAAAATCGTATATGCCTGGAGGTAGGGAATTGTAGAAGAGGGGCCCAGATAGGAAAGATGTGAGGAGTCCATCAGAGTGCCACAAGAGGGGAATGTTCATTTCATATAACTGTGCTCAGTTGCCTTAGTCATGTCTACCTGTTGGAGACTGTGGCTACCCATGGACTGTAGCCACCAGGCTTCTCTGTCCATGGGATTCTCCAGGCAAGCATCCTGGAGTGGTTTGCCTGACCTCCTCCAGGGGCTCTTCCTGACCCAGGATTGAACCTGCATCTCCTGCACTTCAGGCTGATTCTTTACCACTGAGCCACCAGGGAAGCCCTAATCATATAACTGAGCCATCCATAAATATCAACTTGCACAATTTAACTGGCACAGAAAGTAGAAAGAACTGTCCCACTACCTGTCCCTCCCTCCCTCCCTACTAACAACTT